>NW_028261008.1:0-35020 GCF_056163025.1 Triticum urartu | reverse complement strand
GAAAATTGGTTATTTACGATGTACGATGATCCCTGTTAAGCATCCATGGCTGAATGGTTAAAGCGCCCAACTCATAATTGGTAAATTTGCGGGTTCAATTCCTGCTGGATGCACACGAACGGGAACATTCCATAAGTCTATTGGAACTGGCTCTCTATCCATGGAATCTCATCCATCATCCATACATAACGAATTGGTATGGTATATTCATACCATAACATAAGAACAATAAGAACTCGAATTCTTATCGATACTGGAACTCAGAGCATAGGAGGGAAAGTCGATTTATGGATGGAATCAAATACGCAGTATTTACAGAAAAAAGTCTTCGTTTATTGGGAAAGAATCAATATACTTTTAATGTCGAATCGGGATTCACTAAGACAGAAATAAAGCATTGGGTCGAACTCTTCTTTGGTGTTAAGGTGGTAGCTGTGAATAGCCATCGACTACCTGGAAAAGGTAGAAGAATAGGACCTATTCTGGGCCATACAATGCATTACAGACGTATGATCATTACCCTTCAACCGGGTTATTCTATTCCACTTCTAGATAGAGAAAAAAACTAAAGGAGAATACTTAATAATACGGCGAAACATTTATACAAAACACCTATCCCGAGCACACGCAAGGGAACCGTAGACAGGCAAGTGAAATCCAATCCACGAAATAATTTGATCCATGGACGGCACCGTTGTGGTAAAGGTCGTAATTCCAGAGGAATCATTACCGCAAGGCATAGAGGGGGAGGTCATAAGCGCCTATACCGTAAAATAGATTTTCGACGGAATCAAAAAGACATATCTGGTAGAATCGTAACCATAGAATACGACCCTAATCGAAATGCATACATTTGTCTCATACACTATGGGGATGGTGAGAAGAGATATATTTTACATCCCAGAGGGGCTATAATTGGAGATACTATTGTTTCTGGTACAAAAGTTCCTATATCAATGGGAAATGCCCTACCTTTGAGTGCGGTTTGAACTATTGATTTACGTAATTGGAAGTAACCAATTAGGTTTACGACGAAACCTAGAAATCGATCACTGATCCAATTTGACTACCTCTACGGGATAGACCTCAACAGAAAACTGTTGAGTAACGGCAGCAAGTGATTGAGTTCAGTAGTTCCTCATAGAAAATTATTGGCTCTAGAGATATGGTAATATGGAGAAGACAAAATTGTTTGAAGCACGCACAGAACCGGAAGCGCCCCTTGTTTCAAAGAGAGGAGGACGGGTTATTCACATTTAATTTGATGGTCAGAGGCAAATTGAAAGCTAAGCAGTGGTAATTAAGACCCCCGGGGGAAAATAGGGATGTCTCCTACGTTACCCATAATATGTGGAAGTATCGACGTAATTTCATAGAGTCATTCGATCTGAATGCTACATGAAGAACATAAGCCAGATGACGGAACGCAGAGACCTAGGATGTAGAAGATCATAACATGAGCGATTCGGCAGATTTGGATTCCTTTCCTATATATCCACTCATGTGGTACTTCATCATATGATTCATATAAGATCCATCTGTCTAGAGATCGTCATATACATCTAGAAAGCCGTATGCTTTGGAAGAAGCTTGTACAGTTTGGGAAGGGGTTTTTTGAGAGAAAAGAAGAATCTACTTCAACCGATATGCCCTTAGGCACGGCCATGCATAACATAGAAATCACACGTGGAAGGGGTGGGCAATTAGCTAGAGCAGCAGGTGCTGTAGCGAAACTCATTGCAAAAGAGGGTAAATCGGCCACTTTAAGATTACCATCTGGGGAGGTCCGTTTAGTATCCCAAAACTGCTTAGCAACAGTCGGACAAGTGGGTAATGTTGGGGTGAACCAAAAAAGTTTGGGTAGAGCCGGATCTAAGTGTTGGCTAGGTAAACGCCCCGTAGTAAGAGGGGTAGTTATGAACCCTGTGGACCACCCCCATGGGGGCGGTGAAGGGAAAGCTCCCATTGGTAGAAAAAAACCCACAACCCCTTGGGGTTATCCTGCGCTTGGAAGAAGAACTAGGAAAAGGAAAAAATATAGCGATAGTTTTATTCTTCGTCGCCGTAAGTAAATACGTAACTAGGAATATGGAAAATTGCATTTTTGGAATTTGCAATAATGCGATGGGCGAACGACGGGAATTGAACCCGCGCATGGTGGATTCACAATCCACTGCCTTGATCCACTTGGCTACATCCGCCCCTTATCCAGCTAAAGGATTTTTTTCTTTTTTCCATTGATCATTATTCTATTTATTCTGACCTCCGTACTTCGATCGAGATATTGGACATAGAATGCCACTCTTTAAAAAGGAAAAAAGGAGTAATCAGCTGTGACACGAAAAAAAACGAATCCTTTTGTAGCTCATCATTTATTGGCAAAGATAGAAAAGGTCAATATGAAGGAGGAGAAAGAAACAATAGTAACGTGGTCCCGGGCATCTAGCATTCTACCCACAATGGTTGGCCATACAATCGCGATTCATAATGGAAAGGAACATATACCTATTTACATAACAAATCCTATGGTAGGTCGCAAATTGGGGGAATTCGTGCCTACTCGGCATTTCACGAGTTATGAAAATGCAAGAAAGGATACTAAATCTCGTCGTTAACTGAATTCTGAATAGAAAGATTAAGAAGAAAAAAAGATTCAAAATAAAGTAAAGGTAGGCGGGGAATAACCTTATTTATGACAAGTTTCAAACTAGTAAAGTATATCCCTAGGATAAAGAAGAAGAAAAGTGGGCTAAGGAAACTCGCAAGGAAAGTTCCAACCGATCGTCTACTTAAGTTCGAGAGAGTTTTCAAAGCACAAAAACGTATCCCTATGTCTGTTTTCAAAGCACAAAGAGTTCTTGACGAGATTCGCTGGCGTTACTACGAGGAAACTGTTATGATACTGAACCTCATGCCCTATCGAGCATCTTATCCCATCTTAAAGTTGGTTTATTCGGCAGCCGCAAATGCTACTCATTATAGGGATTTCGACAAAGCGAATTTATTTATTACTAAAGCCGAAGTCAGTAGGAGTACTATTATGAAGAAATTCAGACCTCGAGCTCGAGGACGTAGTTTCCCCATAAAAAAAAGCATGTGTCATATAACAATTGTACTAAATATAGTAAAGAAATCTAAATAACCTTTAGATCCATCTAAGATTTCGATTCCCAGTAAAAAAAATATAGAATAGAAAAATATGGGACAAAAAATAAATCCACTCGGTTTCAGACTTGGTACAACCCAAAAACACCATTCCTTTTGGTTCGCACAACCAAAAAATTATTCTGAAGGTCTACAGGAAGATAAAAAAATAAGGGATTGTATCAAGAACTATATACAAAAGAATAGGAAAAAGGGCTCGAATAGAAAAATAGAATCAGACTCAAGTTCCGAAGTAATTACACATAATAGAAAAATGGACTCAGGTTCAAGTTCCGAAGTAATTACACATATAGAAATCCAAAAAGAAATCGATACGATCCACGTCATAATCCATATTGGATTCCCAAATTTATTAAAGAAAAAAGGAGCAATCGAAGAATTAGAGAAAGATCTACAAAAGGAAATTAACTCTGTAAACCAGAGATTTAATATTTCTATCGAAAAAGTTAAAGAACCTTATAGACAGCCTAACATTCTTGCAGAATATATAGCTTTCCAATTAAAAAATAGAGTTTCATTCCGAAAGGCAATGAAAAAAGCCATTGAATTAACTAAAAAAGCAGATATAAGGGGAGTAAAAGTAAAAATTGCGGGTCGTCTCGGAGGAAAAGAAATTGCACGCGCCGAATCTATTAAAAAGGGTAGACTTCCCCTCCAAACAATTCGCGCTAAAATTGATTATTGCTGCTATCCAATTCGGACTATCTATGGAGTATTAGGTGTAAAAATTTGGATATTCGTAGACGAAGAATAAGTAATCTTGTCTTCGGATTCTGTCCATTGATAGAATAAAAAATGACAAGAGACTTTTTTCCTGAAATCCCTGCAAAAGAAGAAATTATACCTCTTTCTATAAGATTTAATGAAAATTGATAAATCATTTAATATAATTGCTATGCTTAGTGTGTGACTCGTTATTTTTTTCTTTTTTTTAAGAAAAAAACTTAGTAATTATAGAAAATTAACTAATAACCAACCTATTGCTTCGTATTGTCGAGATCCTAACTAAGAAACAGTCACTATATGAATAAATACCTCTATCATAACATAAATGAGTAGATGTGTCATATAGTTGTAGCAACTGCAATTTTTTCTCTAAAAAAGAAAAGGGATTCTAGGTTGTGAAGCAAAACTAAAGGGATGTGGATAAAGGGAGGGATGATAGAAAGAAGGAAGAGGAAATAAATAAGATATAGGATTCCACTATGTATGGTCTATGAATTACATCATAAAAGGCAATGTGATAAAGCATCAATATAATAAAAATAATAGAGAATTAAAAATTGTAACTTGAAACAAGAACTACAAATTTAAAGCAATAATAAAGAGCCGCCCGGGTTAATAAAACTGAGAAAATTAACTCGGAAAGAAATTTTTTGGAAGCTCCGTTGCGGGATTCAGACCTAACCATTCAAGGAGAAGCAGTGGGAACGACAGAACCTATGATTCCATAGGATTTTATTGAAAAGAATCCTAACACTTCATTGGGTGGGATGGCGGAACAAACCAAAAAAATTGTCTTATTTGGTAAGTTTATAAATTAACAAATAAGACAGGAAAGAGTAAATATTCGCCCGCGAAATTCTTATTGAATTAGAATACTTTACCGCGATTCAATAAGAGTAAAAATAAGGATTTTTTTAAGAAGGATTACATTATCTATAAATATAGAATTTAGATAAATATACACACACATCTGGATATATTCTAGATCTTCTTTTTTGACTATATATTATATTTTTCTGTTTTAACAAATTCAATATAAAAAAAACCGAACTTTTTCTATTATCTATTAATGTGTATCTATCCGTACCGTAATATTTTGGAATATTATGAATTAGAGAAATTTACATGCTTTCTGATTCCATTCGCGAGGAGCTGGATGAGAAGAAACTCTCATGTCCAGTTTTGCAGTAGAGATGGAACTAAGAAAGAGAACCATCGACTATAACCCCAAAAGAACCAGATTTCGCAAACAACATAGAGGAAGAATGAAAGGAAAATCCTGCCGAGGCAATCGTATTTGTTTTGGTAGATATGCTCTTCAAGCACTTGAACCCGCTTGGATCACGGCGAGACAGATAGAAGCAGGACGAAGAGCAATAACACGATATGCACGTCGTGGTGGAAAAATATGGGTACGTATATTTCCCGACAAACCGGTTACACTAAGACCCACGGAAACACGTATGGGCTCGGGAAAGGGGTCCCCCGAATATTGGGTATCCGTTGTTAAACCTGGTCGTATACTTTATGAAATGGGGGGAGTATCTGAAACTGTAGCTAGAGCAGCTATCTCCATAGCTGCCAGTAAAATGCCCATACGAAGTCAATTTATTCGATTAGAGATATAGAACCCTAAAAGGGGTATGGAAGATAAAAAAAAATGCTCGGTTTTTCTTTCTGGAAAGACAATATTTCTTTCATCCTTTTGCATTGAAATAACAAATTGAAATCAAAATAATATGATTCAACCTCAGACCCTTTTAAATGTAGCAGATAATAGTGGAGCTCGAAAATTGATGTGTATTCGAGTCATAGGAGCTGCTGGTAATCAGCGATATGCTCGTATTGGTGATGTTATTGTTGCTGTAATCAAAGACGCATTGCCCCAAATGCCTCTAGAAAGATCCGAAGTAATTCGAGCTGTAATTGTACGTACATGTAAAGAGTTCAAATGCGAAGACGGTATAATAATCCGCTATGATGACAATGCTGCGGTTATAATTGATCAAAAAGGCAATCCAAAAGGAACTCGAGTTTTTGGCGCGATTGCCGAGGAATTGAGAGAATTGAATTTTACCAAAATAGTTTCATTAGCTCCTGAAGTATTATAAATACTAGTAGGCGAAATTGAGACCAAAGAATTAATTTAGTAGATTGTGTTTTACGTATATGTTTTAAAATCCAAAATGAAAAAAAAAAAAAGAAAACATGTTGATTATAGAAAAATTAGGAGGAACCTAG
This sequence comes from Triticum urartu, assembly GCF_056163025.1. Taxonomy (NCBI): domain Eukaryota; kingdom Viridiplantae; phylum Streptophyta; class Magnoliopsida; order Poales; family Poaceae; genus Triticum; species Triticum urartu. Next base: position 28,888 of record NW_028261008.1, on the reverse strand, counting down.
AATTAGAGTCTTATGGGCAAGGACACTATTGCTGATTTACTAACCTCTATAAGAAATGCGGACATGAATAAAAAAGGAACAGTTCGAGTAGTATCTACAAATATTACCGAAAACATTGTTAAAATACTTCTACGAGAGGGTTTTATTGAAAGTGTTCGGAAACATCAGGAACGTAACAGATATTTCTTGGTTTCAACTTTGCGACATCAAAAGAGAAAGACTATAAAAGGAATATATAGAACAAGAACCTTTTTAAAGCGTATCAGCCGACCCGGCTTACGAATTTATACCAACTATCAAGGAATTCCTAAAGTTTTGGGTGGAATGGGAATTGCTATTCTTTCTACTTCTCGAGGAATAATGACAGATCGAGAAGCTCGACTAAACAGAATTGGGGGAGAAGTCTTATGTTATATATGGTAATCGCCCCGCCTATAGTGCTCGAATTCTATCTCGCCCTTCCTATTTTTAAAATAAAAATAGAAAAATAGGAGAAAAAAAATATGACAGAAAAAAAAAATAGGAGAGAAAAAAAAAACCCGAGAGAAGCAAAAGTAACTTTCGAAGGTTTAGTTACGGAAGCCCTACCCAATGGAATGTTCCGCGTTCGGCTAGAGAATGACACCATCATCCTAGGCTATATTTCAGGAAAGATACGGTCTAGTTCTATACGAATACTGATGGGGGATAGGGTCAAAATTGAAGTAAGTCGTTATGATTCAAGCAAGGGACGTATAATTTATAGACTTCCCCATAAGGATTCGAAGCGTATCGAAGACTCGAAGGATAGCGAAGATTTGAAGGATAGCGAAGATTTGAAGGATACCAAAGATTCAAAGGATTAGGTTTTTCTTTTTTTTTCTAGGGTAATAAATTCTAAGTTCTAAAATTCAAGCGAAGAGACTTATTTTTTCCAAAAGATTAGATTCATAGTTTAAAAAAGGATACGGAAATATGAAAATAAGAGCTTCCGTTCGTAAAATTTGTACAAAATGTCGACTGATTCGTAGGCGTGGACGAATTAGAGTCATTTGCTCTAATCCGAAGCATAAACAAAGACAGGGGTAATCTTTCGAAAAAGAACTTTACTTTCTAAAAAGTAAAAAAAAGTACCCGCGGAAATGTTCCAATTCCAAATAAAATAATTTCATTTAAAATAATTAAAGTAAAGGGTTTATTTTACCCTGAAACGGATATCTTTGTATCTTTTTTTCTTTTTTTTATTTCTAACTCATATTTATGAGATAATAAAATATGGCAAAAGCTATACCAAAAATTGGTTCACGTAAGAAAGTGCGTATTGGTTTACGTAGGAATGCACGTTTTAGTTTACGGAAGAGTGCACGTAGAATAACAAAAGGGGTTATTCATGTTCAAGCTAGTTTCAACAATACCATTATAACTGTTACAGACCCACAAGGTCGGGTGGTTTTTTGGTCCTCGGCCGGTACTTGTGGATTCAAAAGCTCAAGAAAAGCATCACCCTATGCTGGTCAAAGAACAGCAGTAGATGCTATTCGTACAGTAGGTTTGCAACGAGCAGAAGTTATGGTAAAGGGCGCTGGTAGTGGAAGAGATGCCGCATTACGAGCCATTGCTAAAAGTGGTGTGCGATTAAGTTGTATACGCGATGTAACACCTATGCCGCATAATGGATGTCGACCGCCTAAAAAAAGACGTCTGTAAAAGAATTAACCCGCTTTCAACTTTCATTTCAAGAGAAATAAACGATTCAATGATAAAATAATAATACTAGTCTATTATGGTTCGAGAGGAGGTAGCAGGATCCACTCAAACACTACAGTGGAAGTGTGTTGAATCAAGAGTAGATAGTAAGCGCCTTTATTATGGTCGTTTCATTCTGTCCCCGCTTAGAAAAGGTCAAGCGGACACCGTCGGTATTGCCTTGCGAAGAGCTTTACTTGGAGAAATAGAAGGAACATGTATCACACGTGCAAAATTTGGGAGCGTGCCGCACGAGTATTCTACAATAGCAGGTATTGAAGAATCCGTACAAGAAATTTTACTAAATTTGAAAGAAATTGTATTGAGAAGTAATCTCTATGGAGTTAGAGACGCATCCATTTGCGTCAAAGGTCCTAGATACATAACTGCTCAAGATATCATCTTACCGCCTTCCGTAGAAATCGTTGATACGGCACAACCTATAGCTAACTTGACAGAGCCCATTGATTTCTGTATTGATTTACAGATCAAGAGAGATCGTGGATATCAGACAGAACTCAGAAAGAACTATCAAGATGGAAGTTATCCTATAGATGCTGTATCCATGCCTGTTCGAAATGTGAATTATAGTATTTTTTCTTGTGGGAATGGAAATGAAAAACACGAGATACTTTTTCTAGAAATATGGACTAATGGAAGTTTAACCCCTAAGGAAGCACTTTATGAGGCTTCTCGTAATTTGATTGATTTATTTCTTCCTTTTCTACACGCGGAGGAAGAGGGCGCTAGTTTCGAAGAAAATAAAAACAGGTTTACTCCACCCCTTTTTACTTTTCAAAAAAGATTAACTAATCTAAAGAAAAACAAAAAAGGAATTCCATTGAATTGTATTTTTATTGATCAATTAGAATTGACTTCTAGAACGTATAATTGTCTAAAAAGGGCCAATATACATACACTATTGGACCTTTTGAGTAAGACTGAAGAAGATCTTCTGAGAATTGACAGTTTTCGTATGGAAGATAGAAAACATATATGGGACACTCTAGAGAAGCATCTCCCAATTGATTTACTTAAGAATAAACTCTCGTTTTAAATCCATTGCAATTTTTTTTCTTCTTCTTTTTCGAGTTAGAATAAAAAGAAAACAATTTAGCATCTTTGGTACAATCTATATTTTCGCGAAATGGATCATAATAAAATGGATTTTAGGTATCTAGGGAAGATTCACTTGGAAGTAACTATTTCCTAGATACCTATGGTACTTCACGGTTGAATGAATCAAAAAATATCTAAAAAAGACCTAAAGTTAATGATTTATCAATGGGTAATGTTGCTCCAATACCTAACCAAAGAGCTACTACAGTACCGATTAAAAAAACGGTCGTAGCTACTGGGCGGCGAAATGGATTTTGGAATTTATTGACATTCTCTAGAAAAGGTACTGTCAATAAGCCTGTTGGCACAGAAACCATTAAAAGAACGCCCAATAACTTATTGGGTACCGTACGGAGTATTTGAAACACGGGAAAGAAGTACCACTCGGGTAATATTTCCAGAGGAGTTGCAAACGGATCTGCCGGTTCACCAATCATTGATGGCTCGAGAACCGCTAAACCTACATTACATGCAATAGTACCTAGAATTACTACTGGAAAAATATATAAAAGATCGTTGGGCCATGCGGGTTCCCCGTAATAATTATGTCCCATCCCTTTAGCTAATTTAGCTCTTAATACAGGATCATTTAAGTCTGGTTTCTTTGTTATTGGGATAGGTGAACTCTTTAGGATCCATCCCCCAAAGGAACCGGACATGAGAATTTATCATCATCCGGCTCGAGCAAGAGTGAAAGAAATAAGACCGCGGAAGATCCTTAATAGAATTAAGGTTTATAATGACTCAATGACTCTAGGCAAGAAAAGCTTTATCAGATTCTCTTTTCCGAAGTTGCACCTACAACTACTCATTGAAAATAATCCTATTCTTATGGGTAAATGCTCAATATCCAAGTGGGCTTACAAATTTGATCATGATCAATTGCTTTGTGGATTGTCTCATGTCTCTTGATTAGTTGGTATTTATCCCCTCAATATCGCAAGTTTCTTACCTCCAAACAAAATATTTACTTGTTACTAATAAAAAATCAAAAAGTTTAGCCTACATTCTTCCTTAGATCCCTTCTTTTACTCCGATAGTATTGCGGATCACAATCGATGCAAAGAAAATGAATGCATTTCCATACTATAATAAAAAGGTAAGTGTAATAAATAGAGAACTGGATCATGTCACATGACTTATTCCATTTCTACTCTATGGGATCTTACGGAGCCTGTTCATGGATGACATGGTTGCGGTATGATCATAGAAGATATTCTCCTCAAGTGAACCAGCCTATCCTTCCTAGGTAGGGGACTTACATGTTGATTGGATGCGGAGACACCTTTGGTTGTGAATTCTAATGTGGCAGATCCAATTCTTTATCTGCATGGCCAAATCAATAATTCAAGTCACACACTCCCATAATCCGCCTTTTTTCTTTCGTAAAATTAACTTCAACTATTTGTATTGTATAAAAATACTTTGGAGTTGAAGAGAAGTATCCAAATGACATGTGTTATTTTACAATAACCCATGCTTGTAGCAATGAAATACCAAAACCTACCCGATATGATATATGATAATTATAATTCTCTATGATATGCCTTCCCTATAAAGGACCCGAAATACCTTGCTTACGTATCATTGGAAAGTGCATTAACATAAATACGGCAGTAAGCAGAGGCAGTACAAAGGTATGTAAACTATAAAAACGAGTCAAAGTGGATTGGCCCACACTAGCACTTCCGCGTAATAACTCCACTAAAGGCGATCCTATTACCGGAATGGCGTCAGGTACACCTGTCACAATTTTGACTGCCCAATAGCCAATTTGATCCCAAGGCAAAGAATAACCAGTTACACCAAATGATGCAGTCAAAACAGCCAAAACCACACCTGTGACCCAAGTTAATTCGCGGGGTTTTTTAAATCCCCCTGTGAGATACACACGAAATACATGCAGGATCATCATTAAAACCATCATACTTGCTGACCATCGATGAACTGATCGGATTAACCAACCAAAGTTGGCCTCGGTCATTATGTATTGAACCGAGGAAAAAGCCTCTGTAACGGTTGGTCGGTAGTAAAAAGTCATAGCAAAACCGGTAGCGACTTGTACTAGAAAACAAGTAAGTGTAATTCCCCCTAAACAATAAAATATGTTGACATGGGGAGGAACATATTTACTAGTTATATCATCTGCAATTGCCTGAATCTCAAGACGTTCCTCAAACCAATCATATACTTTATTGAGATAGGTAACTAACCCGAGTCCCCCTCTAAGAGCCGTATATGAAAATTTCATCTCGTACGGCTCAAGCAGAAACACAAAAATTTTCAACGAATATTAGAAAAAAGGTTCAAAACTTCATCAGCCACTGAATTGGGTCGATTTGCCTTGAAGATATCAAATAAGAAAAATCCGGAATATCTTCTTTGTGATGATAATGCCAAAAAATCTCAAGTTGGCGCGTCTTTCTTTCTTCCTTTCCCTTATGTTGGTCATTAGAGGCTTCTTGACTTTTCTCTTCCCTATAAAGGATTTGTTTTTTTATGCGTAATATAGAAATTATCTTGTTGAGATCCTATGAATCAGTTCAATTAAAACCTTAGATTCATACTAGAGCCACGATGATTTAGTCTCAAGCTAAACAAAAGGCAAGGGTTCTTCGAATAAGAACCGCTTGATAATCATTTATTGAATCAGTGTAATGACTCGACAAAATCGAGAGAAAAAAAGTTGTCTTTTGGGCAAACAAAATTGGAAGGAAGAAAATTTCTTTTTTATTTTTATTTAAGAACTACTTGAATTTTTCAGTCTGGTTGCGAGGTCTTAATAGTGAGTATGAATCATAGTTCCATTTTTTTTTGATCCACTCTATCTATTTCGTGTTCCAGATACTAGAATAAATAATATCTGACGAATTAGAATCATCTTGATAGAGATAACAGGCCCTTTCTATGTATTATCAATAGGATCAATTCTAACAAGTCACACACTCATATTCCAGAGATACCGAAACAAAAAAATTCCGCGGTCGAACTACCATAATATCTAGAAATGTAGATCTTAAACTAGAAAGGCTTTTTTGGATGGAAAAACTCTGACTTCCTAGTTTTAGTTAGTAGAAACCTAATTGGTTAAAATTCCGTCCAGTAAAACGGAAGAATTATAAATTTCTAAAATGATAGATAGGAATATAGCGAATAAAGCCATTGCGATCCCCATAAAAGGAGTAGTCCCCCAACCCGGGGCGACTTTCCCATATTCCGAATTCAAGGGTTTCAGTAAACTACCTGCACCAGTTCGTTTTGGCCTAGGTTTAGAACTATCTTCAACGGTTTGTGTAGCCATAAATTCTATTTAATCATTGGTGTTGACTTTGTATACTATTCCGTTGTAGTTGTAAATACACGATCTTTTCGTAGATCCATTGTAATCTTGAAATTCTATAAAAATGGAAACAGCAACTTTAGTCGCCATCTCCATATCTGGTTTACTTGTAAGCTTTACTGGGTATGCCTTATATACCGCGTTTGGGCAACCCTCTCAACAATTAAGAGATCCATTCGAAGAACACGGAGACTAATTTAAGTAAGAAGTCTCCCAGATAGGGGGACTTCTTACTTAAATGAAATTATTTTATTCTTTTAGTTGGAGTTGGTGGAACCTTAGGTGGTTCTCGGAAGAAGATAGCGAAAAAAATTATCCCTAAAGTCGAAACTAAAAGGAACGTATAAACCAATGCTTCCATAGATTCGATCCTGGTTTATTTACAATTATAACTTCCACACCTATTCATTTGTCATTTGGGATAATTTCCCATATAAAGAAAGAAAAAGAGTCAAAGAAAGGATGGGAGATGTTTCCCATGTCAAATCAAAAAAGAGAGGTGAAAGATACTATAACAATGTGTATCAAACTGCCTGTTTCCTTGTAGTTGGATCTCCCACTTTTTGGAATGTTCCAAATTCCACTTGAGCATCCAAATCTGGATCAATACCAGCAAAAACATCTCGGAACAATGTTCTAGCGCCATGCCAAATGTGTCCGAAAAAGAAGAGCAAAGCAAAGGTAGCATGACCAAAAGTGAACCAACCCCTTGGACTGCTGCGAAAAACACCATCAGATTTCAAAGTAGCCCGGTCTAATTCAAAAATTTCCCCTAATTGAGAACGCCTCGCATATTTTTTTACAGTAGCAGGATCAGAATAACTTACTCCATTAAGTTCGCCACCATAGAACTCCACCGTTACACCTACTTGTTCAACACTATATTTGGATTCTGCTCTTCTAAAAGGAACGTCTGCTCTAACAATTCCCTCCTCATCTACCAAAACAACCGGAAATGTTTCAAAAAAAGTAGGCATACGGCGTACAAAAAGCTCACGTCCTTCTTTATCTCTAAAGACGGGATGTCCTAACCATCCAACAGCTATTCCATCCCCATTGTCCATTGAGCCTGCTCTGAATAATCCCCCTTTTGCCGGATTATTACCAATATAATCATAAAAGGCTAATTTTTCGGGAATTTTAGACCAAGCTTCTGATAAACTAAGATTTTCGGCTAAACCATTGCTAACTCTTCGATATATTTCTTGCTGAAAGTATCCCTGATCCCACTGATAACGAGTAGGCCCAAATAATTCGATTGGGGTCGTTGCTGACCCATACCACATAGTTCCAGCAACTACGAAAGCTGCAAAAAAAACAGCAGCGATACTACTGGAAAGTACAGTTTCAATATTGCCCATACGTAATCCTTTATATAGACGTTGAGGCGGACGGACACTAAGATGGAATAAGCCCGCTAATATACCCAATGTACCCGCAGCAATATGATGAGAAGCTATTCCCCCCGGAACAAAAGGATCAAAACCTTCTGCACCCCACGCTGGATTTACAGCTTGTACTTTTCCAGTTAGTCCATAAGGATCGGATACCCATATCCCAGGACCATACAAACCCGTTACATGAAATGCCCCAAAGCCAAAGCAAGCCACCCCTGCAAGAAATAAATGAATTCCAAAGATCTTGGGCAAATCCAAAGAGGGTTTTCCCGTCCGCTCATCAGAGAATATTTCTAGGTCCCAATATACCCAATGCCAGATCGCTGCCAAGAAACACAAGCCAGAAAACACAATATGCGTACCTGCCACACCTTCATAACTCCAAATACCCGGATTTGTTACAGTTCCTCCTGAAATACTCCAACCACCCCACGAATCCGTTATTCCTAAACGAGTCATGAAGGGAATTACGAACATACCTTGTCTCCACATTGGATCCAGAACAGGATCAGAGGGATCAAAAACTGCTAATTCGTATAAAGCCATTGAGCCAGCCCAACCAGAAACTAGAGCTGTGTGCATTATATGCACCGCAAGCAATCGACCCGGATCATTCAATACGACAGTATGAACACGATACCAAGGCAAACCCATGGAAATACCCCTTTAGCAAAGAAAAATAGACACGATGTCGCTTTATTTTATCGCATTGAAAAAGACTATCCATATCCTATGTACCTAACCCTTCTAGGGGATTCTGTGTCAGAAAGCGCGAATATTTATTTCATTCCATTAAAAATAAGAAGCCAATTCTGTTCATAAGAAGAAAGAGAAGCAGATCTATTCTATACTCGATAAGTGCCAATATGCAATGGGTAACTTGGCCAATTTGGAAAAAACGAAGAATAGATCGCTACCCCTCTTTGTTTAGCATTCAAATCACCCATTCCCTTTTCTTTATTCAATCTGTCTTACATTCCTTATATGTATAACCTTTCAATCTACGTATTAATAGAATCTATAATATTCATATAGAATAAGAATAAAAATTAAGACAATAAACTGCGGATTCTTTCTTTCTGTTCCATTCTTACGTTTCCATATTAAAGTGTGGTTTTCTTACTTAAATTTAATAATATTAATCTAATATGCCCATTGGTGTTCCAAAAGTACCTTACCGGATTCCTGGAGATGAAGAAGCGACTTGGGTTGACTTATACAATGTTATGTATCGAGAAAGGACACTTTTTTTAGGTCAAGAGATTCGTTGCGAGATCACGAATCATATTACAGGTCTCATGGTATATCTGAGTATAGAAGATGGAATTAGTGATATTTTTTTGTTTATAAACTCCCCAGGCGGGTGGCTAATCTCAGGAATGGCTATTTTTGATACGATGCAAACGGTGACACCAGATATATATACAATATGCCTCGGAATAGCCGCCTCCATGGCGTCCTTCATTCTGCTTGGAGGAGAACCCACCAAGCGTATAGCATTCCCTCACGCGAGGATTATGCTTCACCAACCTGCTAGTGCTTATTATCGGGCAAGGACACCAGAATTTTTACTAGAAGTAGAAGAGTTACACAAAGTTCGCGAAATGATCACAAGGGTTTATGCAGTAAGAACAGGCAAGCCTTTTTGGGTTGTATCCGAAGACATGGAAAGGGATGTTTTTATGTCAGCAGACGAAGCCAAAGCTTATGGACTTGTCGATATTGTAGGGGATGAAATGATTGACAAGCACTGCGATACTGATCCAGTGTGGTTTCCAGAAATGTTTAAGGATTGGTAGTGTCCGGATTTCTTGTAAAGTTATTTCACAGCTAAATTCGTGTTTTCCTCGATTTAATAGAAAATAGAAAGACTTCATGATGAGCAATCATCAGGTTAAGATGGATCTAAACCAATCCATTTTTTTCTATATACATACAACATGCCGACGGTTAAACAACTTATTAGAAACGCAAGACAGCCAATACGAAATGCTCGAAAAACGGCCGCGCTTAAAGGATGCCCTCAGCGTCGAGGAACATGTGCTAGGGTGTATGTGCGACTCGTTCAGATCATGACTTCAAACAAATATAAAAAAAATTGAAGTATCCATGATTAGTACCAATGAATAGGATATAGCTTCTCTATCCTAGATTTCTATGGTATATGGAATTTATGGTTTCCTTTGGTGCAAATCCAATTATCTAAATTGGAAATAAGAAGCAATTCTCCCATTGGTAGCAAATGGTTATCCATTAAGCGGAGGAAATAGTAATAAAAAGAAAAAGGCTTATGCTCCTTTATCTTAAAAGAACGGACTAACAGGGTCAGCTACTTAGCCAACTTTCATAATTAAATACCGTCACTGTATGGATAACTCTTATTGTGAAAAGAGCTATTTACTCTATAATGGATAGGTAGAGCCAAAGAATGTGGACTATACAAGTTCGCAATACCTTTTGATGAAAGAAAGGGCTCCGGTGTATAGAGAGGGCCTCACCGTTTAAAAGGGAACCATAGAAACGATGGAACCCACTATTTTTTTTAGTATTATTAGAATGAATTTGTTATTTCGTATAGAAATAACTGAACGGAGTGGAATAAAAAATCGTGGTTGGGAAGGTTACTATAGCAAAAGCCATTGGAATTAATATTTTATATATCGGAATAATTAGTTTTGTTATTAATGAGAAAAAGGGTGGCTAAAAGAAGAGAAATCATTAGTTATTCATTAAGGTTAATTTGATTCAATGACCAGAGTTCCGCGAGGATATATAGCCCGGAGACGACGAACAAAAATGCGTTCATTTGCCTCAAACTTTAGAGGGGCTCATTTAAGACTTAATCGAATGATTACCCAACAGGTAAAAAGAGCTTTTGTTTCCTCTCATCGAGATAGAGGTAGGCAAAAGAGGGATTTTCGTCGTTTGTGGATCACTCGGATAAACGCAGCAACGCGGGTATATAAAGTATTCGATAGTTATAGTAAATTAATACACAACCTGTACAAGAAGAAATTGATTCTTAATCGTAAAATGCTTGCACAAGTAGCTGTATCAAATCCAAATAATCTTTACACGATTTCCAATAAAATAAAGATCATCAATTAAAGGTATAAATAAAGTAATATACTGGAATAATAAAAGATGAATTCCCGGAGAGGGAACTCCGGGAAGATACAATAAATTAAGATTAAGTGGTAGGAATCAACGAGCTGGATTACTTTCTTTATAATATATATAGGTCTGGCCCTTTCGAATTCGAATAAAACATCAACAATCGGAACTTAAGTTCCGGTTGTTGTTTCTTAAATTTTGGTTGTTGTTTCTTAAGTTTCGATTGGAATTGTACTTTTGCGTTAATTGAGGAATATGTCTATTTTTTCTGGGTCTAGAACCTGTAATTATTGAAATTGACTGGGCTTGAAATTGCTTTTCGTTCTCATAGTTACGAAACGGTAAGAAAGATAAAATACGAGCCTGTTTTATAGCAAGAGTAATTAATCGTTGTTGTTTCAAGGTTAATCTATTTATTCGTCTCGATAATATTTTTCCTTGTTCACTAATAAATCTATTAATTAAACTCATGTTTCTATAATCAATTCGATCTCCCGGGCCAATCCGGGGACGCCTACGAAAAGGTTGTTTAGATTTACGAAAAGGTTGCTTGAATTTACGAAAAGTTTGCTTGGATTTACGAAAGGGTTGCTTGGATTTATTAAAAGTTTGCTTGGATTTACTAAAGGGTTGCTTAGATTTAAGAAAAGGTTGTTTAGATGTATACATGATTTATTCCTTATTTAAAATTTGAAAATTTGAAAATTCACTTCTTTATTTTATTAATTTAGGATCCAGAAGAAGTAGTTTTTCTTTGATCCATATCTTATTTGATTCATATTATAGTATATGAATACCCTCTATACATATGAAATAATATCTACCGGAAATCAGATGAGTTGATTTGTATTTTGTATTCTATACTATGTTTTCTTTATATATTAAATATGAAGTTCTTACTCTTTCTGTTGTTTGGAAAGATCAAACACACGATGTTCCTATTTCTTTATTTCGTGATGAGTCGTATGCTTGCGACAATAACGACAAAATTTTTTGAATTCTAATTGTCCGGGTGTATTGTGGCGATTCTTTTGAGTACTATATCTAGAAATCCCCGTCGATTCCTCATTGGCACCTTTTCGAACACAACTGATGCATTCCAAAATAACTCTGATTCTAACATCTTTTCCCTTGGCCATGAACCTCCTTTTCTTTTTGGATTGACTTAACTTAATTCTTCTACTTATTCTTTTATTCTTCTATTTTGAATCCGAAGAAGAAGAATAAAATTCATTAGAATAATTTTTTTTTATTCTTTAATTAAGTAATAAAAAATAGAGAGAAATAATTAAAGAATACAATCCTTGTCGAATTAGCAAAGATTTTGGTTCGAAATCCTTTCATTTAATTAGCCAGCCCCGCCTTTTCTATGCTCTGATTTCTGAGGCCTTATTTAGCTTGGGTACCCCTTTAAATTGAATTTCTATTTTCAAAAATGGGGTTTACCAAATTTTTAATGACTCTGAGGTTCAACCCAATCCATCTTTTCTTTCTTTTTCCTTCCGATACTAAAAAAAGATTGAAAAGGATCAAATTTTGTCATATCACGAAGAAATCTATCCCTCCCATAGCAATAACTAGAATTAAAAAAAAGGGAATGACAAAGCATCTGGGAATAAACGATTAATTTCTATCAATAAACCTGCTAAAGCACCAAACCATAGAGTACTTAGCACGGGTGCTACAGAGAGATATGTTTTTATATCCCGCATTGAAAATCCTCCTTCCTTGTTGGAATACATATATGATCATAAACTCTTGCCCAAGATTGTTATGCTATATATAAAATGAACCATATCGACGAAATTTTCCTATCCCTAAAAAAGAAAAAGATGACCCCTTCTTCCTATATATTACCAAGGAAAAGTAATCCTTCTTTTATAGGCGAAATTATATTGGATTTTATATGTATATAATTCCTTAATTATATGAGACCAAAAAGAAGAAATGACACGAGGGTTCTATATATAGATAGAGAAAGAAAGAAGAAGAAAATTATGATGTGGAAAAGAAGACAGGAATTGTGTACAATGGCATTGTACAACAATTTAATTTGGAAAAGGGATGTAGCGCAGCTTGGTAGCGCGTTTGTTTTGGGTACAAAATGTCACAGGTTCAAATCCTGTCATCCCTACCTATTACTTCTTTCTTCTTTATAGGCAGTAGCGACGAGATCAATTAAAGTAAAGTGGGTATAACTTGAATTTGTGGAGACTATACGTACGTGAGATACATTAGGAATAGAAAAAGATTTTCTTTTTGAATGAATGAAAGCGCTCTTAGTTCAGTTCGGTAGAACGCGGGTCTCCAAAACCCGATGTCGTAGGTTCAAATCCTACAGAGCGTGATTCCATCTATTTTATGTCGAAGCAGAGTAAAATAACTTAACAAAATTGAATTGTAACTCCAATTTCAATTTGACCTCCTCTCTGGTCTGGAGGAGGTCAATCAAAAAAAAAAAATGACTCAATCAAAGATCCAACTGATCCCCACGCCTGTATTGCAAATACGCAGTCACGAATAATCCCGCTAAAGTAATAGGAATTAGGCCTAAGACGATTCCAAATAGAAAAACTTCAATCATTTCGATTTGTTCGAGGGGATAAAAAAAGAGGTACGATCTATCCCTAAATAGTACTCTAAATTATCCACGAATCTCAATGACCAAGAAAAGAATTCCTAATTAGTCTGGAAAAGAGTCGTAGAATGCCAGGAATCCCAAAGAAAGATTTTTCTTTTCTGAATTATAATTATTCAGTCAATTCAAATAAGGCGTATCTTGTTCAAGCCAATAAATAGAGCTGGGGTTATAGTTAAAGCAGCCAGTAGAAAACCAAAATAACTAGTTAAAGTAAGCATGAAAGAGTTAAATTCCATTTATTTTTTTTTACTACACTACATATGTTGGTAAAGCATTTACCTAAGTTATGGAAAATTCATAATTCATCAGTTATTTTAGATAATACTAAAAAACAAGATAGAGTAAGATACAGAAGTGTAAAAGAAAGTGGATTCATCAGATGATACATGAGTCCCTAATTCCGAATCAAGAGATTTGTTGTGGAATTTGTCAATTGAGTAAAGTAATAATATTAAGAACTAGATCATCTAACCCCATTGAATGAAAAAAAGAAATTCAATTTTCAGGGAAATTTTTGAATAAGAGATAAATAAACAATTGAATTTGAAAAAAAAAACTTCTTTCTATTTTGGATAATTTCTTTTTCAATAGGACCCTCTTTTTGGAGTGAACGATCGAATATTCCCCTATTCCTTCTTATTTTAACTGATTGTATTCCATATGGAATAAGAGGAGAACAAAAGCATTCCACGACCTGCCAAGGGGCTGTTAAAAAAAAAAAAAAAAGAAAGCTCTTCCTTGAATTTACTTTATTTTTATTCCTTTTTCGAACTCCAACCAAAGTAGATTCGAAGACGAGTCACTTCAATTATCCTTTTAAGTTCTATTCTATCTTCTGTCTTTCCCTATTTCATCTCGTAAAGTTCCGCGCTCGCAGTTTGGTCAAGAAAGTTAGACCTAATCCAACAAACAATACAAGGATGAATTACGAATTATGAAAGGATAGATTTCACATATACTTGTCCTTGTATTGTGTCAGTATGAGAATATCCTTCCTAAATTATTTATCCAAACCTATTGATCATTAACTTAGATTTTCCCAAGATTTTGGCTGCTATTCCGAATTACTCTATTATTCCGAAGCCAATGAAAAGTAAGTAGAACCTACAAAAATGGGGTTTTCTATTGATGCCTTGAATAACATATAGCTTACCTATAGACAAAAAAAAAATAAAAAAGTAATTATGTTTCGGAACCAGGCAAAACCAGATTGCTGTGCCATAGGAAGGATAGCTATACTAATTCGGTATACTCAAAATACACCTTTGGTACAAAATTGACAATCTCACAAGGATGAAATATCAGTAATTTTCTATTTACTGGTCGATCCCATCTTTTACGGAATCAATTCCTTTTTTGAATGTACAAAAATTTTGGGAGTTCAGCATGTCTGGAAGCACGGGAGAACGTTCTTTTGCTGATATTATTACCAGTATTCGATACTGGGTTATTCATAGCATTACTATACCTTCCCTATTCATTGCGGGTTGGTTATTTGTCAGTACGGGTTTAGCTTATGACGTGTTTGGAAGTCCTAGGCCAAACGAGTATTTCACGGAAAGCCGACAAGGAATTCCGTTAATAACCGACCGTTTTGATTCTTTAGAACAACTCGATGAATTTAGTAGATCCTTTTAGGAGGCCCTCAATGACCATAGATCGAACCTATCCTATTTTTACAGTGCGATGGCTGGCTATTCACGGACTAGCTGTACCTACTGTTTTTTTCTTGGGATCAATATCAGCAATGCAGTTCATCCAACGATAAAACAAATTCCAACTATAGAACTATGACACAATCAAACCCGAATGAACAAAATGTTGAATTGAATCGTACCAGTCTATACTGGGGTTTATTACTCATTTTTGTACTTGCTGTTTTATTTTCCAATTACTTCTTCAATTGAGAGAAAGAAAGAGACTAATAAGAATTCTCTTATCCCATTTGGAAGGATACCATCCTTATAACTACCCATGACTGTTTTTGTCTCTAGCATGACCAATTGATAAAATGTGGAGGAAAGTAGGGGAAATGGCCGATACTACTGGAAGAATTCCTCTTTGGCTGATAGGTACTGTAGCTGGTATTGCTGTGATTGGTTTAGTAGGTGTTTTCTTTTATGGTTCATATTCTGGATTGGGTTCATCTCTATAGTAATCGGAGGGACCAGATTGTAAACATGAAAAAGTAGGAGCTTAGCGGGTCCTTACCCCCCTTTATCTGATTAGAGCGGAAAGGACCCGCGGAATTTTTATTTTACTCTTATAACGCGAATTGAATCTATTCGATTCACTCTTATGAAGCAACAAGAAAAAGAGATCACTCGAGGATCCAATATCTTATTCCACGAAGGAAGTATCCTGAAAATCCTTGATTTAGTTTCGAGTAATAAACTAATAAAACCTTAATCAAAACTATTCAACTAGCCTAAAAATAAAAAAACCTTCAATGGAAGAGTTTACTTTTTTTTTGCAAAATTTCTGTAAATTTGAAGTTGAACTTAATTAAACAAGCCAAGCAATTTGCTCACAATCACAAGAAATTTTTCCCCCGCCATATTTTCTTCCCCTCTGTTTGTCCACTACCTCGGCTAAACCTAAGCAAAAGAAAAAGAGGTCCAAGAGACAGACCCGAATAAAGAAGAAATAGTAATCTTTGACGAATTAGGAAGAAAAAGGATTCTTATTTTGATACAAGAAGAATCGGCACAAGAAAAAGGCTTTTTCTTGTGCCGAATAGACGATTAAGAAGACCTGCAATCCCTCCGAAAAAGAAGAAATTTTAATTTGATTGTTCTCGCCTTTGCCTTGGATTCTCTTCTTTTGCATGGGATATAAATAAGGAATTCCAGACATCTCATAAACAAAAAGCAGTCTAAACAAAAAAAGGATTTCCAAAATAGATCATAGATAATTCTAGCAATTGCCAATAAATCGAGGCTTTTTACCAACTTGATGGTAAGAAATCCCGGGACCTAGAAATTCATTTCGTACAATTGAACCTTTTCAAACTGTTTCTTTTTGAGAACCAAAAAAACTTGTGCCAAAATAACGGATGCGAAGAAGAACAAAAGGCCTTGGACACGTAATGGATCCTGAAGCACGATTTCTGCGTCCCCCTGACCAAAACCTCCCACATTAGGATTGCTTGTTAATGGTTGATCAAGCTTGATGGATTCCCCCTCTGAAACAAGAAGTTCTGGTCCGGGAGGTATAATATCAATCACTTGGCGTCCATCTGATGCATCAACTATGGATATTTCATACCCCCCCTTTTCTTTACGTAGTATTTTTCTTACTATACCTGTTGACGTAGCATTATAGACTGTATTGTTACTCTTGCTACCATCAGGATAGATCTGTCCTCTTCCTCGGTTTCCCCCTACATATATGGGATATTTTAAGAAATGAGCATCTTTCTTCGTAGCAGGATCAGGGGAAAGAATGGGAAAGACAATTTCACTATATTTCTTACCGGGAACAGGGCCTATCACAAGAATGTTTTTTTTATCGGGACGATAACTCTGAAAAGCAAGATTTCCTATCTTTTCTTTTAACTCAGGGGAAATACGATCGGGCGGCGCTAATTCGAATCCCTCGGGCAAAATAAGAACAGCACCTACATTCAACCCTCCCTTTTTTCCATTAGCAAGAACTTGTTTCAATTGCATATCATAAGGAATTCGAAGAACTGCTTCAAATACAGTATCGGGAAGCACAGCTTGGGGAACTTCAATATCGACGGGCTTGCTAGCTAAATGGCAATTGGCACATACAATTCGTCCAGTTGCTTCTCGTGGGTTTTCATAACCCTGCTGCGCAAAAATGGGATATGCATTTGAAATAGATGTCCGAGTTATTACGTATATCATGATCGATACAGAAATCGATCGAGTTATCTGTTCCTTTACCCAAGAAAAAGTATTTCTATTTTCCATGTCCAATCGCAGATCCCAGAATTTCTACAATAAATTAGATAGGTAGCTAAGCTAATCTAGTTCCCTATACACGAATCTGTTGTCATTCTACTGCAACAGTTGTACTGCAATGATGAATACCTTAAAGTAGGTATAAATAGAAAGAATTTTGCTAAAATGGAAAAGGGCTTTCTTTCTAAAAAAAGATGCTTGCTAATTTGATTAATATTAATATCGGGAGATCAAATGAATTTATGCTTCACTAATTGAATGATAAATGACTACAAGCGAAGGAGATAGACGATTTAAACAAAAAAAGACCCAAAATTTCAAACATGTATCTAGAATTACTGGAAAACTACAAACAAAAATAGTGAAAATAAGCTCGTTAGGAGCCCATCCAAAATCGTTGTAGACCCAACGAATTACTAGTTCCCAACCACGGGTGGAGTGAAATCCAACAAAAAAATCAGTAACTAAAAGAATAAAAAAAGCTTTTATTGAGTCATTTAAATTATAGAAGAATTCCTGAACCCAAGAATTCAAAATGACAAGTTCCTCTTTACCCAGAAAAAAAGAACCACTTAGAATAGCCAAACAGATTATATTTGTCGAGAAATGCAAAATGGTATGGAGATGATCCTCATTATTTATTTTGACCCATTGTATTATTTCCTTGTGTATTCCTGTAGGAGGTTTTTGTACATGTGTCTTTAGTTTCCCTTTTATCATCTCGTCCAAGAGAGAAAGTTCTTCTAATTCTATGAATCTTTCTAGAATCCTTTTCTCTTGAATATCAGTTAAGAGAGTTTCGGATTGCCTGGTATTCCACCAATTCTTAATCCAAAGTTCCAGACATTTGTTAAATGAGGAAGAGACCCCCCAAGGCAAAAGTACGATAAATACAAGATATAGTAAAGAAGGCAATGCTTTCTTTTTTTTCATTTTTGATCTGTAAATGGAGTTGTTAATGAATATGCTTCATTCGCTGACTCTATTCCATTCCCTGACTCTATATGATGATATTTCTATTTCATGATATTTCTATTTCTTTGAAGCAAAAACTCTATAGGTTTGATACCCTGTATCTATTCTTCTTTTTTGTATATTAGTTATTAGTGGAATTTCAGTGCATTGGGTTCTTTCTTAGATCTAGATGGAATGAAATAGTGAAATAGAATAAAAAAAAAGCCCTTTCGGATGAAAAAGGAAGAATAGTATGCGATATATCTAACTTGGATAAAAAAAAATTAAAAGCAAATTTCTCTTATCCTCGTTTGTTCCTTCCTTTAGATAAATACTTAAAAATCCCCTTACAATAACAAATCCAATTTAGAAGGGACTTCCTCCCTGTGTTGAGAAAACTTTTCTTCTTCCAATTCTTCTTTTCTTCATTCAACTCAGTTCAAAAAAGATACCTCAAAATACTTCAATTGGTACGCGCAAGAAATAGGCCAATTCGGCAGCTTTTTGTTCAATTTCTCGTGGAGTAAAAAATTTATCATCAGTACGAGTCAAGGGAATGATCCCCTGGCCCCGGATTTCCATATAAAGAATACGACGAGGATAAAGACCCTCTTTAACCTGAATTCTAATTGATTGGATATCCCGCATAAGGAATCGAAGGAAGACGCGACGTTTTATTCCAGGGAATCCCCAACGAAAAATGCACACTATTCCCTCTTTTCTATCGAATCGGTCATAACCACTACCTACATTCCACAAAATAGTACACCACAAGTAGGAGCTAATGAATAGGCCTGCGATTCCGTAGAAAGACATCACGACCCCCTGCGGAAAAAAAAGAATTTCTTGAGATGGAAGTATAGATATAATATTCTTACCAAGATAACTGGAAATCCCAACCGATAAGAATCCTAGTGAACCTAGAAAAAGAATACAGGCCCAGAAAAAATTACCCCTTTTTCGAGAACCTTTTAGAAGTTCTACCCATATGTGTTCTGATCGCCAATTCATATTAGATATACTAAATCCAGCAGCGGTCGATTGAAATTGAGAGAATAAGCTAAATAATTTTGACTTTACTTTTTTTGATTCTGAAATCGCCTTCAGCAACTAGTACTCCTGTGAAATAATAGGTTAGATACATTGACTTTCTATTCAAAAAATATTCGTTGATTCAATTAAAATAAATAAAATAAAACTCGCTATACCTGGCTCTGCATATTCATGCATTTATGCTCGTAGCCTATATCCGCATCCATAACCGTTTTTCATTTGTGTGTAGAAAGTGTGTGTAGAAAAAGCCACATACCCTACCATATTATATTACTTACACTAAAAAATACTAGACAATCTTATTTTTTTGCACATAAAGAAATAAAGAAGTCATTGCAATTGCCGGAAATACTAAGCCTACTAAAGGCACGAAAATAGAAGGTAAGTTTAAATCCGTCATGGAATAGGTGTCTCAATTCAAATTTACTATTTCTATCTAGTCGAAAAATATCTTAAGATTCTTATGATATAATTAAGTATATCTATTATAAGGAATATTGACTATTGTATTGTATTTTTTATTTTTAGTTTGAAAAATATTCTGTAAAAAAAATGAAAGGATAATAAGAAAATTCCAAAAAAGGAGAACTAATTAAAAAGATTTTATTTTGATTTTCCCATCCTCATGGCCTTTCTATCTTTCTAATCTAATTTGAAATTGGATTCAAAAGAAAGCGGTTAGAATTTACTTCCTGCATACATACTTCTCTAGAAGCGCATACAATAATGCGTGGTAAAGGCGGAAAAATAGTATATTCAATCAAAATCAAAGGGCAAATTATCTTACCTACTATAGATCCCCTACTACCCTCTTAGACTTTAAAAGGCGATATACCACCCAAAGAAAGGGTATGAAAATGCCGGGTGGAGTTAGCTTTTCGACGAAGACCTGTCCCGTGCAGCGAAGCCCTGTTAGTAAGACCCCCCGCAATAATGGATTATAGAAGAATATTATTCCAAATACTCCTCTGGACGCATATAGTAGCATTGCGATTCCGAATCTTTTTTATTTATGAATATGAACAGAAAAAATTCATTGTATCGTTGGGTCGGAGCGGAGGTTTGGTCCAGAAAAATTAGAAACAAAACGTCTACTCTACCGCATTGAAGTCTATAGCGCTGTATTTCCACGAAAGTATAATTCTTACCATCAGGATACGATCCTTTCTTTTGAACTAAACGTCTCTACGATGGGTCCAGGTTCTATGTCCAATCCCAAATCAAGGATTTCTCGCTCTTGATCGGAGTCATAAACTAAAAAAAAACTACCTTTTTATCCTTTTTCTCAAGGTTATAGAAAACTTCCTTATCTAGTTCTAGCATTTTGAAAAAAAAAAAATGCTTCTTTTTTTACACACAGTTCGAGTCACTTGTTGACTCACGATTACGCCTGTTAAAAGTTTCAAACGTCCTCTTTTTTGAAATTGAAAGAGAGTCCTATAAAAAGGTCTAACTTCCAAACTATGTCTTTTTTCATTCATTCTCCTTTAGTTTTTTTCTCTATCTAGAAGTGGAATAGAATAACCCGGTTGAAGGGTAATGATCATACGTCTGTAATGCATTGTATGGCCCAGAATAGGTCCTATTCTTCTACCTTTTCCAGGTAGTCGATGGCTATTCACAGCTACCACCTTAACACCAAAGAAGAGTTCGACCCAATGCTTTATTTCTGTCTTAGTGAATCCCGATTCGACATTAAAAGTATATTGATTCTTTCCCAATAAACGAAGACTTTTTTCTGTAAATACTGCGTATTTGATTCCATTATCATTATCATATGATAATACTATATTTTATTATTTTATTATTTTATTTGTATTTCTTTATTGTATTATACCTTAATATATATATTCTAGATATATAGAATAGACGAATCTCAATTTGTCAAGTCTCATGATCATATCATGATCTATTTTTATTCGGCTCAATCTTTTTTTTCTAAAAAAGATTGAGCCGAGTTTAATTGCAATCAATTAGAAGAATAAAGAAGAATTACTGCATTTCATAACTGATTTTTTTCTCTTTTTATTTCGTTTCTTTTTTATTTATACCTTCTTTATCTTTAGTTTTATCTAGTTAATCAATAGTATCTACCGGCTCGAACTCGAATTTGATCGCCTTCCATACTTCACAAGCTGCGGCTAGTTCAGGACTCCATTTGCAAGCTGCTCGGATAATTTCATTACCTTCGCGAGCAAGATCGCGCCCTTCGTTACGAGCTTGTACACAGGCTTCTAAAGCCACTCGATTAGCTGCTGCACCAGGTGCATTTCCCCAAGGATGTCCTAAAGTTCCTCCACCAAATTGTAATACAGAATCGTCCCCAAAGATTTCGGTCAGAGCTGGCATATGCCAAACATGAATACCACCTGAAGCTACCGGTATAACACCTGGCATGGATACCCAGTCCTGAGTGAAAAAGATACCGCGAGCACGATCTTTTTCAATAAAATCATCGCGCAATAAATCAACAAAACCTAAAGTCATTTCGCGTTCCCCTTCTAACTTACCTACTACTGTACCGGAGTGGATATGATCTCCCCCAGACATACGCAATGCTTTAGCTAATACACGGAAATGCATACCATGATTTTTCTGTCTATCAATAACTGCATGCATTGCACGGTGAATGTGAAGAAGTAGGCCATTGTCGCGGCAATAATGAGCCAAAGTAGTATTTGCGGTGAATCCCCCAGTTAAGTAGTCATGCATTACAATAGGAACCCCTAATTCTCTTGCAAATACAGCTCTCTTAATCATTTCTTCACATGTACCCGCAGTCGCATTCAAGTAATGCCCCTTGATTTCACCGGTTTCGGCCTGTGATTTATAAATAGCTTCGGCACAAAAGACAAAACGGTCTCTCCAGCGCATAAATGGTTGTGAGTTTACGTTTTCATCATCTTTGGTAAAATCAAGTCCACCACGTAGACACTCATAACACGCTCTACCATAATTTTTTGCGGATAATCCCAATTTTGGTTTAATAGTACATCCCAATAAAGGACGACCGTACTTGTTCAACTTATCTCTTTCAACTTGGATACCATGAGGCGGGCCTTGGAAAGTTTTTGAATAAGTAGGGGGAATTCGTAGATCCTCCAAACGTAGAGCACGTAGGGCTTTGAAACCAAATACGTTACCTACAATGGAAGTAAACATGTTAGTAACGGAACCCTCTTCAAATAGGTCTAATGGATAAGCTACATAACAGATCCATTGGTTGTCTTCCCCAGCAACAGGCTCGATGTGATAGCATCGTCCTTTGTAACGATCAAGACTGGTAAGTCCATCAGTCCAAACAGTTGTCCATGTACCAGTAGAAGATTCGGCAGCTACTGCAGCCCCTGCTTCTTCGGGCGGAACCCCAGGCTGAGGACTTACTCGGAATGCTGCCAAGATATCAGTATCCTTAGTTTCATACTCTGGGGTGTAGTAAGTCAATTTATAATCTTTAACACCAGCTTGAAATCCAACACCTGCTTTAGTTTCTGTTTGTGGTGACATAAGTCCCTCCCTATAACTCTTGAATTAAGAATTCTCACAATAACAGGGTCTACTCGATGTTAATTAGGCGTAAATGAAACTTTAGCAAAAATCTCGTAAAACAAAAAGGATATTCAATTAATATAATATCAACTCATTAAAGAAAATTGAGGGCATGCTTAGGTTAATGAATATGTTTCATTCATATATAATGCGTACACCCTGTGTATGTTCTATCCTATAGGAATTCCAATATAGGAATTCGATAGGAATTGAGTTGTTGTTATGGTAAGTTAACACGGTTCGTTATTAAACCATGGATTTGATTTACCAAATCCATAATTATTGTATACTCTTTGATAGATATAGCGCAACCCAAATTAATTCCTAATCCTTATTTTACAAGTTCTTAATAGTTCTCTTTTCTTATTTTGAATGCAAATACCTAACTAAATACTAATAAAATTCTTTGTTGACAGCAATCTATGCTTCACAGTAGTATATATTTTGTATATCGAAGTCCTAGATAGGAAAGTAGAGTAGGCACAGATCCTCCACAAAAGGCAAAATGTATATGAAAAAAAAGATTGATTGAACTTTCCAATGGACTCATTCCATGAGTAAACGATTGAATGGGATTCGCTTGGGCAACGAAATCAAGTCCTGGTCCCCTTTTCTCTCTTATTGAATTAACTAATTCATTTCCTTTTTACTTTTGGATTTTTTTTGATTTGATTTGGCATTATTCAACAATAAAAAAAGAAAAATTTCGACAAATTCCTTTTTTTTAATTATGTGATAATTATGAGAACCAATCCTACTACTTCTCCTCCCGGGGTTTCCACAATTGAAGAAAAAAGTACAGGTCGTATCGATCAAATTATTGGACCCGTGCTGGATGTCACTTTTCCCCCAGGCAAGTTACCTTATATTTATAACGCTTTGGTAGTCCAGAGTAGAGACACTGCCGATAAGCAAATTAATGTGACTTGTGAGGTACAACAATTATTAGGAAATAATCGAGTTAGAGCTGTAGCTATGAGTGCTACGGACGGGTTGATGAGAGGAATGGAAGTGATTGACACGGGAGCTCCTCTCAGTGTTCCGGTCGGTGGAGCTACTCTCGGACGAATTTTCAACGTTCTTGGGGAGCCTGTTGACAATTTGGGTCCTGTAGATAGTAGTGCAACGTTCCCTATTCATAGATCTGCGCCTGCCTTTATCGAGTTAGATACGAAATTATCCATCTTTGAAACAGGTATTAAGGTCGTCGATCTTTTAGCTCCTTATCGACGTGGAGGAAAAATAGGACTATTTGGGGGGGCTGGAGTAGGTAAAACAGTACTGATCATGGAATTAATC
Source organism: Triticum urartu (assembly GCF_056163025.1). NCBI lineage: Eukaryota > Viridiplantae > Streptophyta > Magnoliopsida > Poales > Poaceae > Triticum > Triticum urartu. The sequence continues at coordinate 4,768 of NW_028261008.1, read as the reverse complement.
AATAACATTGCTAAAGCTCATGGGGGCGTATCCGTATTCGGTGGAGTAGGGGAACGGACTCGTGAAGGAAATGATCTTTATATGGAAATGAAGGAATCCGGAGTAATTAATGAAAAAAATATTGAGGAATCAAAGGTAGCTCTAGTCTATGGCCAAATGAATGAACCACCGGGAGCTCGTATGAGAGTTGGTTTAACTGCCCTAACTATGGCGGAATATTTCCGAGATGTTAATAAGCAAGACGTGCTTTTATTTATCGATAATATCTTTCGTTTTGTTCAAGCAGGATCAGAGGTATCCGCTTTATTAGGGAGAATGCCCTCCGCAGTGGGTTATCAACCTACTCTTAGTACAGAAATGGGTTCTTTGCAAGAAAGAATTGCTTCTACTAAAAAGGGATCTATAACTTCGATTCAAGCAGTTTATGTACCTGCAGACGATTTGACCGACCCTGCCCCTGCCACAACATTTGCACATTTGGATGCTACTACCGTACTTTCCAGAGGATTAGCTTCCAAGGGTATTTATCCAGCAGTAGATCCTTTAGATTCAACCTCGACTATGTTACAGCCTCGGATCGTTGGCAACGAACATTATGAAACTGCGCAAAGAGTTAAGGAAACTTTACAACGTTACAAAGAACTTCAGGACATTATCGCAATTCTTGGCTTGGATGAATTATCGGAAGAGGATCGTTTAACTGTAGCAAGAGCAAGAAAAATTGAGCGTTTCTTATCACAACCGTTCTTTGTGGCAGAAGTTTTTACTGGTTCTCCAGGAAAGTATGTTGCTCTTGCGGAAACTATTAGGGGATTTCAACTAATCCTTTCCGGAGAATTAGACGGCCTACCTGAACAGGCTTTTTATTTGGTGGGTAACATCGATGAAGCTAGCACGAAAGCTATAACCTTAGAAGAGGAGAACAAATCGAAGAAATGAAATTAAATCTTTATGTACTGACTCCTAAGCGAATTATTTGGGATTGTGAAGTGAAAGAAATCATTTTATCCACTAATAGTGGCCAAATTGGCGTATTACCAAACCACGCCCCCATTAACACAGCAGTAGATATGGGTCCTTTGAGAATACGCCTCCTCAACGACCAATGGTTAACAGCGATTCTGTGGAGCGGTTTTGCGAGAATAGTTAATAATGAGATCATCATTTTAGGAAATGATGCGGAACTGGGTAGTGATATTGATCCGGAAGAAGCTCAAAAGGCACTTGAAATAGCCGAAGCTAACTTGAGTAAAGCTGAGGGTACGAAAGATTTGGTTGAAGCGAAGCTCGCTCTCAGACGAGCTAGGATACGAATCGAGGCTGTCAATTGGATTCCCCCATCCAATTGAAGACAATCCAGTGGTTTATAGTTGATACAAAGAAAAAGGGAAGAGGGGTAGAAAAAGTTATTAGATAGCGAAGCGAAGTAAGTCCAATGCTATCTAGTAATTTTTCTACCTACTTACCTACTATTGGATTTGAACCAATGACTCCCGCCGTATGAAAGCAATACTCTAACCACTGAGTTAAGTAGGCAATTTATCACCACAAAGGAAGACCCATTACTTCGATCGATTATATATTGAATCCCTTTTCTAAGCAATACCGCTCTGTTATTGGTCTGTTATATACTAAATACTAAACTAAATACTAAACAGATACAGATCAAAGGGGTATCCTCTGGCATTAGAAAATATTCATCTTGACAAGAAATTATCTATATGTTAAGATATCTCTGATAAGGGCTATAGCTCAGTTCGGTAGAGCAACTCGTTTACACGTGCGCCAATGCTTTTCAAAGGAGCTTATTATGCAATGAACATAATCGATCTTATTGCAAAATCAATGTCTTACTTCATAGATTCGAGAGAATAGGAGAACAGTAGCCTGACAAACAGTCGGTTCAGTCCGATTCAGGTGCCAATTCAGGTGCCTAATCAAATAGAACCCTTATGGATTTGCTAGTTGATAAGGTAAATATCCAGCCCACTAAATGCTAGGCGTAATGAGGATAAGGGCCTCCAAAAAACTTCTTTTCGTTCTATGAACTTTAAGGTGTATGAAGTCTCATAGTTAACTCTTGCAGTGGAACGATAGAGACTCCATTTCACTTAGGTTGATTTAATTTAGACCGGAGGCAGACCTAAGTCAAGGTAATCCTCCTTTGAAACACTTTGGTATTGCTCCTAGATAGATCATAATACAAAAAATCAATCAGAGCACAGGGAGCCATCTCATTATCTTTCCGTAAAGAAAAACTATGGTGGACTAACTGATCTTTAAATCAGTTTATGAAAGAGCCCAATGCAAAAAAATGCATGTTGGGTCTTTGAAACAGTTCAAATCATTTCGATAATAATCCGTTTGATCTGTTTTACCGAGAAGGTCTACGGTTCGAATCCGTATAGCCCTAATATGCCCTTTTTTAGATTTTAGGATCTCTATCCTATGTTTTCTTTAGTTTAGTATAGTTTTCATTTTCTCATTAGTATTTGTTTATAGACTGGATAGGCGCCTGCGACATAGAATAGAGATAAAAGCATTACCAAAGGCTCATTCATCGAAAATCAAAATCATACAGACAGGAAAAGAAAAACGAATTTCTATCAAATCAATAGAAGAAAGGATCCTTTCCCTGATTTGAATCCCGTCCTCCTTCAAATAGGATATCTCTAGACTTCCCTATAATAACTGCAATGATTTTATCCATTTTGCGAATTCCTACTTTGTTTTAAGTATATTTATTACTTTGTTTATAGATACATTATGTAAATTGATCAACTTTAAATAGAAAAAATAAAGTAAAGAGTAAATAAGAAAACAGAATATTCTGTCTCATAGTTCTGAAATAGAGTTCTTTATTTTTATTTTATAGTATTACTTCTCATTAATTATACTGCATAGATTAGTCCTACTATCTTAATTAGGTTCTAATTTAGTAGTATTCTCATTTTTATTTAATAGTCTCTTATTATTTTATTATTAAATATTAAATAAAGGATAGAGCTATTCTTTTTTCTAGAGATTCTAGAGAAAGCGAGACAAAGTGAAACGAGAAAGTTTTCTTTATATAAGAATTAGATCTACATACACCATATCTAAATAGAATGGAAATCCAAAAGAAAGGGAGTTGGGATTCCATTGGATGAATCTTTAAAGAAGATGCAGCACAGAGGAAACAAAGGCTAAACTTAAACTAAGCGCTTTTGTTTGAACAAAAAAGATTCTTGTTTCACCGAGGAAAAGAGAGAAGTTCTGGATAAATTGACAATGCTGAATTGAATTGACTAATTTAAGTTCCGCCTATTCCACATTAATGGGAGTACATTATGTTTCTGCTTCACGAATATGATATTTTTTGGACATTTCTAATAATAGCAAGCCTTATTCCTATTTTGGCATTTTCGATTTCAGGACTTTTAGCCCCGGTTAGTGAAGGACCAGAGAAGCTTTCTAGTTATGAATCGGGTATAGAACCCATGGGAGGGGCTTGGGTACAATTCCGAATACGCTATTATATGTTTGCGCTCGTTTTTGTTGTTTTTGATGTGGAAACCGTCTTTCTATACCCTTGGGCAATGAGTTTCGACGTATTGGGTGTATCCGTTTTTATCGAAGCTTTGATTTTCGTGCTTATCTTAGTTGTTGGTTTAGTTTATGCATGGCGAAAAGGAGCCTTGGAATGGTCTTAACTGAATATTTAGACAAAAAAAAAGAAGGAAAAGATTCTATTGAGACAGTTATGAATTTGATTGAGTTTCCCTTACTTGACCAAACAAGTTCCAATTCTGTTATTTCAACTACACCAAATGATCTTTCGAATTGGTCAAGACTCTCCAGTTTATGGCCCCTTCTATACGGTACCAGTTGTTGTTTCATTGAATTTGCTTCATTAATAGGCTCACGATTCGACTTTGATCGTTATGGATTGGTACCAAGATCAAGTCCTAGGCAAGCAGACCTAATTTTAACAGCCGGTACGGTAACAATGAAAATGGCTCCCTCTTTAGTGAGATTATACGAGCAAATGCCTGAACCAAAATACGTCATTGCTATGGGAGCCTGTACTATTACAGGGGGAATGTTCAGTACGGATTCCTATAGTACTGTTCGGGGAGTTGATAAGTTAATTCCTGTGGATGTCTACTTGCCGGGCTGCCCACCTAAACCGGAGGCAGTTATAGATGCCCTAACAAAACTTCGTAAGAAGATATCGCGAGAAATAGTTGAGGATCAAACTCTATCTCAAAATAAAAATAGATGTTTTACTACCAGTCACAAGCTTTATGTTAGGCGCAGTACTCATACAGGAACTTATGAGCAAGAATTGCTCTATCAATCACCATCTACATTAGATATATCTTCTGAAACTTTTTTCAAATCCAAAAGTTCAGTACCTTCCTACAAATTAGTGAATTAGGAGAGGGGCTCTTTTGTGTAGAAAAATAAAAAGCAGGGCAATCTTTCAAACTTGCATCCGAAATGTGAAATATTTATACAAAGAGGGAGAGATGAAGACAATGCAGCAGGGTTGGTTATCTAATTGGCTAGTCAAACATGAGGTGGTTCATAGATCTTTGGGCTTTGATCACCGAGGAATAGAGACTTTACAAATAAAAGCAGGGGATTGGGATTCCATTGCTGTCATTTTATATGTATATGGTTACAATTATTTACGCTCCCAATGTGCTTATGATGTAGCACCCGGTGGATCTTTAGCTAGCGTGTATCATCTTACGAGAATACAATATGGTATAGATAATCCAGA
>NW_028261007.1:0-35042 GCF_056163025.1 Triticum urartu | reverse complement strand
GAATATATAATATAATATCCTATATATATACATTTGTTTCTTCTATTTTGTTTGCATATTTTCTCATTTTCTATTGAATCGGATTCTAAAATCATTGCTTAAAGTGGAAACCTGCATAAAAGAGGACTCCACTTATAGACATTAAGGATATTATAGTATAGATCTAGCCTGACTCCACCCTCCTTAATGCATATATACTTTGAAAATTCCATAATATAGTCTATTCTATTCTCTCTCCTACAACTCTAGGCTATATATTCATACGCATTTCTAACTATTTTTTTGCAACCAAGCAGATTATCTGGAACCATGCATGAATTGAGCTAAGCTGCAAAAAAAAAAAATACTATTTCCAAAAAGAGTCAATTCAATGATGACCCTCCATGGATTCACCTATATAGGCTGCGGCTAATGTTGCAAAAATAAGAGCTTGAATACCGCTTGTAAATAATCCAAGAAACATGACCGGTATAGGGATTACTAAGGGGACTAAAGAAACAAGAACAACAACGACTAATTCATCCGCCAATATATTCCCGAAAAGTCGAAAGCTAAGCGATAATGGTTTTGTGAAATCTTCTAGGATGTTAATTGGTAAAAGGATTGGAGTTGGTTTAATATATTTCTCGAAATAGCTCAATCCTTTTTTGCTAAGACCAGCATAAAAATATGCCGCTGACGTGAGTAAAGCTAAAGCAACAGTAGTATTTATATCATTCGTGGGCGCTGCTAATTCCCCATGGGGTAACTCTATAATTTTCCAAGGTAAAAGAGCACCCGACCAATTCGAAACAAAAATAAAAAGGAACATAGTTCCAATAAAGGGAACCCAGGGACCATATTCTTCTCCAATCTGAGTTTTGCTCAAGTCTCGAATAAACTCAAGGACATATTCAAAAAAATTCTGACCGTCGGTCGGGATGGTTTGTGGATTCCGAACAGCTATGACAACTGAACCTAGCAAGATAGTAATTACGACCCAAGAAGTGATGAGTACTTGGGCATGAATTTGGAAACCTCCTATTTGCCAATAGAAGTGTTGGCCTACTTCTACACCCGATATATCGTATAACCCCTTGAGTGTTTTAATGGAACAAGGTATAATATTCATATTGTCCTCTGATAAAAATTGAACTTCAAAAAAGGAATTCTTTTGATTCAACCATCTCTTTCTCAACTCAGCAACTTGAAGTATTAATCTTATATTTAGGATACCAAGAAAGCACATCAGATCATAATATATATCAATACCCTCTAATATATATCAATATTCCCCTTCTTTTTTCTATGCAAAAAAAATTCTATGCAAAAAAAAAGATATAGTAAAGTAAGTGATTCCATAAATTTACGCAGTTGCCCAAGAATTCACTATATATTCTTAATCAACGATTTCTTATATAGAGAGAACGGCCCTCACAAATTGAAAATACTAATTTGTTAAGAATCAATCGAATTGAAGTCATAGTGTCATCGTTGGCTGGAATCGATATATTCGCGAGATCCGGGTCACAATTTGTATCGACTAAAGAAATAGTAGGAATCCCCAAAATGGCACATTCCCGAAGAGCTATATACTCTTTTTGCTGATCAAGGACGATCACAATGTCTGGCAATCTCGTCATATATTTGATCCCGCCGAGATACCTTTGCAAAGTAGATAATTTTCTCTTCAAGATTGCCACATCTCTTTTTGGGAGATGGTGGAATTTTCCCATTTTTTCTTCTGCTCTTAAGTCTCTAAATTGAGAAAGTCTAGTTTTCGTAATCGACCAATTCGTTAACATACCACTGAACCACTTTTTATTAACATAATGACAACGAGCCCTTATTGCAGCTGATGCTACTAAATCTGTTGCTCTTTTTTTGGTACCAACAATTAAGAAACTTTTTCCCTGACTTGCTGCATCAAAAACTAAATCACAAGCTTCTGATAAAAAACGAGCCGTTCTAGCGAGATTTATAATATGAGTACCTTTACGCTTTGCCGAAATGTAAGGGGCCATTTTAGGATTCCATTTCTTAATACCATGACCAAAATGAACTCCTGCTTCTATCATCTCTTTCAAATTAATGTTCCAATATCTTCTTGTCATTTTTTCCACACTTCCTTTTTTTTAATCCTACCATTCCATTACGGAATTTAGTTCTTTTTGAAGATTAAGAAAGATCCGAAATAGCTTGAAATAAATAATAATTGTTCCGAGAGAACCTTGTACTAAGATAAGAGTTGGCCATTGATACATGGTATAAACATAACCACCTTAATGAATTAACTGACTTGTTTTACTTATTAAAATAAAAATCTTAAAAATCTAAAATTTGACCTGTTAGTGTTCTAAGTTCAAAAGTCTAGTAAAGTAAAAAATATTTTTATGGGGGTTCTTATGTCTCATAAAAATTGTTTGTTACGTCAGAATCTGAAGAAACTAATTCTGTATGGAGAAACAAAAAATCTCTCATTTCCGACGCGAATAGATTTTTTTTTTTTATTTCGAAATAAAGGTTCTTGTCTTGTGGGGAACGATGCACAAATTTTTGGAATCCGGTACCAACAGGTATAATCCCCCCCAGAACTACGTTTTCTTTCAAGCCTTTCAACCAATCAATGCGACCTCGTAGGGCAGCTTTTGCTAAAACTCGAGCAGTTTCTTGAAAACTTGCTTCAGATATGAAACTTTGGGTATTCAGGGAAGCCCTTGTTATTCCCAATAAGATTGCCCGATAATAGATCGATTCATCCAAAGCTCGTCCTGCTCGTTCCGCTCGCAATAGTCCGATTAATTCCCCAGGCGAAAAAACATTAGACATTCCATCTTCGGAAACCCGCACTTTTGATGTTACTTGGCGTATAATAATCTCTATATGTCTATTATGGATCTGTACCCCTTGGGATCGATAAACCTTTTGGATTTTATTAACCAAAGAGATACGACTTTGGGCTATGGTTAGCTCAGCTCCAATCAAGAATCCCCAAGGGACCCCAAGAATTCTTGGTATACGCTCATTCCAATCCTCAATTCTCCTTTCGAGATTCGGGGATAATGAATCAATTGAACGCGCTTCAAAGATTTGTTCCACTTTTGGAAGACCTTGCGTTATGTCACTAGATCTCGATTTTTCATATATAAACGTAACTAACCTATCTCCCTTGTAAAGGATTTCTCCATAATGACCATTAACAGTTGCTCCTGTAGTGGCCAAATAAGGTTTAGCTGCTCTTATAACAAAGGAATTCATATTTACAATGAAAATTTGACCGGATTTTTTTATGTGCGATTTAAATAGACATACATTTTCACAAATAAATTGTCCAAGGTGAATTATTGCCAATGTCTCTTCCCAAGAATCATGATGGACAAAGTGACAATTCAAAAGGAATGGATCCAACATTATGTTACTATCGAAATTAGAAATCCTTTTATTTTCATCTATTAAAGAGTATTTAAGTTCTTGAAGTACTTGGAAGGTTTGTTTTAAATTGTCAACGAACAAATATTTTTTTAACAGGATTTTATTATGCGTTAGTAAATAGTAAGATGAAGAAAAATGCGATATACTAGCTACAATAGCGCCTAAGGGCCCAAAAATTTCTCGAATAGGAATTCTAGGATTCCATTCTTTTATCGCATTGGGATGTTTTGAATTCTTGAATAAACCAATTCGAGAACAGTTGGATGCCGACAAAATCATCAAAGAGTGGTATTCTTTATTTCGATTCAACAAAGTGCCAATAGCTTCTGGATGTTGGCTAAGTGATTCAATCTTCGCCTTGGAATAAAAAGAATTGATATTGGCGCGATCTAACCTATTATGGGGAATCGGTCCTGCACTTGTCCTACCATACCTTTTTCGTGTATACGAAATAGTGGACTTGACTAACTCAATTCTTAGGAAATCGCGAATAAGATCATTTGCTCTTACCTCAACAAGGGAAGCACCAGCCTTTTCTTTTTCTTCTTGTTCCCAATTCACTACTAAGCAAGTTCTAACAAATTGACTATTTGTGTGATAAATTCTTTGAGTTAACTTGCTATTTTCATGAGAAATAAAATTGACAAGTCGAATTTGGAGATTATTTTCTTCTTGCAAGAGATCCTGCGGGAAAAGTGTTGCTAAATTTCTTCCTTCGTCCATTTCATATGCCACTGTAGGGCGAACGGAAACAAAATACTTTTCCTTGCTCTTGAGAATTTTTTTCCGTTGAACATAGACCCAATTTTTCCTTTTTTTTGATTCCTTAGAATCTTTTTTTTGTCTTTCTGGCGGTATCAAACAGCCACCTAATATCTTATCCGCCTCTTCAGGAAAATGAATATCTCCGGAAAATATTTTGAGTTCCGTATGGCTTTTTTTTCTCTTCACTCGGACCAGTCCGCCTAGTCGACTTCTTGTATTTTTTGTGAGTTGTGTATTCACTCCAATAATACTATTGTCAAGTATCTTTAGGGATGAAGATCTCGGCAAGATATGAAGTTCTTGAAGAATGAAAAAAAACCGATCTACTTCTTTTTGGTATTTTAGACTAAATTCTTTTGTTCCTCGATGCTCAATCAAACCCTCTTTTTTTAAGATGGAATCTTCCTCTGGGCTCTCGTATTCGTCCTCTGAATCTTCTTCTGAGTCTTCCTCTAAAGTACCATATTTTTCCTCTGCGCTTTCCCCGGGGCTGCCATATTCGTCTTCTGAGTCTTCCTCTAGAGTTCCATATTCGTCCTCTTGGGTCCTATATTTGCTCTCTGGGCTCCCATATTCCTCTTCTGAGTCTTTCTCTAAAGTCCTATATTCGTTCTCTGGGTTCCCATATTCGTTTTCTGGGCTCCCATATTCGTCTTCTAGGGTTTCATATTCGTATTCGTCTTCTAGGATTCCATATTTAGATTCTTCTAGGGTTTCATATTCATATTCGTCCTCTCGGGTCCTGTATTCGTCTTCTAGGGTCTCATATTCCTCTTCTGAGTCTTCCGCTCGAGTCCTATATTCTTCTTCTAGGGTCCTATATCTAAATTTAACAATTCCTGAACCCTTTTTATCTTTTCTGTATCGGGGATCGTCAAAATAAGCAAAAATAGTATTTCTACGTAAAACACCCATAAGGGGGATTTCAATCGAAATCCCAAAACAGGATATTAGTTCTTTCTCTTGTTCTTGATGATATTGTAATGGAATGACGAACCTATTTCTTCGCTTTTTCGCCAACAAATCTGAATTATCTTGAAAAATAGAAGGATAGATAAAATTCCAATGGCCATTGGACATGATTCGATCCGACGTTGAATAATCAAGAATTTCCCTATCTTTTTTACCATAAGTATTCATTTGATCTTGATCCTTGTGGAGTGAAAAAGACGCTATACTGGATCTGCACATACTTACTGACAATATCCATAAATGGCTTGTTTTTGGTAATCGGCGAAGATTACCATATTGATATTCGGGCGCATGGTAAACATCAGTACTCCAGTGCATTTCGCCGTCTGATTCAGAATAAATATGCTTTTGTACCCTTTCTTTAAAATGTAAAGTGGACGTTCCGGCACGAATCTCCGCAATTACTTGTTCGGATTTTACATATTGATCATTTTGCACTAGAATCAAGCTTTTTGAGGGAATATTCACACTATATAGAATATCTTGACTCTGAATAGTTACATGCAAGTCTATATAACATAGAAAAGCAGGCTGCCCATGACGGGTACGTGTGGGGTGAACCAAATTCTCATTGAATTTTATTTTTCCATTCGAAGGGGATCGTACAAGGTCGGCAGTACCCCCTGTGAATACTCCGCCAGTATGAAAAGTTCTTAATGTTAGTTGAGTCCCTGGCTCCCCAATTGATTGACCTGCAATAATACCTACGGCTTCTCCCAATTCGACCAGATCACTATGAGTAGGACTCCGGCCATAGCATAATTGACAGATCCAAGAAGTGCTTCGGCAAGTAAAGGGGGTTCTAATATATATTGGTTGTGCTCGAAATGGTTGTGCTCGAAAGGCAGTTATGAATCGATTGACTAATCCAATTCCAATATCTTGATTTCGCGCGGCAATGCATCGTGAACCGATATATATATCGTCTGCTAATACACGACCAATTAGTGTTTGGACAAAAAGTTTTTCCGTCATCCCATTTTGAGGACTTACAGAAATACCTCGGATAGTACCACAATCTCTTCTACGCACAATAATATGTTGAACTACTTCAACAAGTCTACGTGTAAGATATCCAGCATCTGCTGTTCGCACAGCAGTATCTACAACCCCTTTGCGGGCTCCATAGCAGGAAATTATATATTCTGTCAAAGAAAGTCCCTCGCGTAAATTGCTTTGAATAGGTAAATCAATCATTTGTCCTTGAGGGTCCGACATTAATCCTCTCATACCTACTAATTGGTGTACTTGAGATGCATTTCCTCTGGCTCCTGAAAAAGACATTAGATAGACTGGATTAGAAGGATCCGTTATCCGAAAATTTGAATTCATTTCTTGTTTCAAATATTCACTTGTCGCATACCATATCTCAACAGATTGGCGTAATTTTTCTACCGCGTGTACAGCCCCATAATAATAGTGTTTCTCCAAAAGAAAACTCTGTTGTTCCGCGTCTTGGACTAACCATCCCTTAGAGGGTATTGTTAAAAGATCCTCGATTCCTAACGAAATCGATGTAGTAGTGGCTTGATGGAAGCCCAGAGTCTTTAGTTGATCCAGTATATGGGATGTATATCCCATTCCAAAATGATCTATTAATCTGCTAATAAGTCGTTTCATACCAGTTCCGTCTATCTCTTTATTATGAAAGACCAGATTGGCCCGTTCCGCCATACATAAGTACCCCCTTTTCGGCTGAGTAGGATTCGACAATTGCTGAGTAGGATTCGACAATGGGCCTGAGTCAGTGATTCGAAAATTTAATTAACTTAATTGCCTCAATCTCAATCTGGATTCGCGTGGCAAATAATGATGATACTAGGGAAATCGGAATGCCCCCCGAAAGGGGAGGGGCATCGCCGAATCTAACTTTCTTGTTTAGGTAGTGTATGAATAGGCCTGACTAAATCCTTGTATGGCTTCCTCTATTTCTCTATAAAAAGAAATATGACCAAGAGTGGTTCGAATGTATATCGAACGAATTTCTTTTTTTCTATTTCCCATTATTAGATAGTGGGCATAAATCTCATGATAAGTCCCCAAAGATTCATATTGAACTTCAATCGGAACTTCTCTTGACCCAATGACGCGTTGATCCAGGTTCCATCGTAGCCACAAGGGACTATCTAAACTGATTAGTTTTTGTCTATAAGCTCCCAGTGCATCATAAGAACTAGAAAAATGGGGTTCTTTATCTTTCCTATATTTAAAATTATTATTATTATTGTAATTTACTTTTAGATTTGGGTAGTTTCTGCAACTATTATATCTATTTGCACAAATACCTCGACGCTTTCCAATCGTTAATACATAAAGCCCGATAAGCATGTCTTGGGTTGGTACGCAAATAGGATCCCCAATAGCGGGAGATAAGAGATTCATATGAGAAAACATAAGTAAACGGGCTTCTGCCTGAGCTTCCAAGGATAAAGGTAGATGAACAGCCATTTGATCTCCATCAAAGTCCGCATTGAAACCCTTACACACTAATGGGTGTAAAGAAATAGTACGCCCCTCTACTAAAGTGGGTTGAAAGGCCTGTATGCCTAATCTATGCAGGGTAGGTGCTCTATTTAACAGTACAGGATGTCCCCGCATAACTTCTTGAAGTATTTCCCATACAATGGGTTCTTTTTCCCAAATTTTCCTTTTAGCAATCCTTACATTAGAAGTGGCGCGTTTCGTGATTAAATCGCGAATTACAAATAGCTGAAAAAGCTTTATTGCTATCTCTAGAGGTAATCCACATTGATGTAATGAAAGCGAAGGACCCACAACAATGACAGAACGCCCCGAGTAATCGACCCGTTTCCCAAGCAGAGTCTCGCGAAACCTTCCCTCTTTACCTTCAATTACATCTGAAAGTGATTTGTATACTTTATTGTGACCATCCCTCGTCGGTTGCCCGCGGGACCCACTATCAAGAAGTGTATCCACGGCTTCTTGTACCAATTTTTCCTGGCACATTACTAAATCTGCTGGCGCTAATTCACTTCTTTTTAATAGATAGGCAAGATTGTTGTTCCGACGGATAACTCTCTTATAAAGTTCATTAATGTCTGAAGTCACTACTTTATCTCCAGACCTATAAACAATAGGTCTCAATTCGGGAGGAAGAACCGGTAATAAGCACAAAACCATCCATTCTGGTTCTACATTTGTTTGAATAAAATGTTTCGCCAATTGCATGCGTCTAATCAAAAAAACTTTTCTTATTCGTCTTTTTCTATCTTCCCACTCATCTCCACTATACCCCTCGTCTTCTAATTCCTTCCATTCGACCAAAGAATTCTCTATAATAATTCGCAAATCCAAATCTGCTAATTGTTCTCTAATAGCACCTGCTCCTGTCGCAATTTCCCGATTTCGAAATGTTGCAAAGCCTGGGGTAGAAAAAAAGGGAGAAATGCTGTGGTTACAGGATGCAATTTCCTCTTCGAATAAACCTCGTAATCGTAAAAAAGTGGGTTTTTTAGTGCTGGGCCTAGCAAAAGAGAAATCGCCGTATACTAGGCCCTCCAACTTCTTAAGAGGTTTATCTAAAAGATTCGCGATATAACTAGGAAGACCTTTCAAATACCACACATGAGTCACGGGACATGCGAGTTTGATGTATCCCATTTGATATCTTCGTATCCGAGAATCCACAAATTCGACCCCGCATTTTTGGCAAAATCTTTCGTCTTCGTTTTCAGCTCCGCTCGCTCGAGAATTGCCACAAGCGCAAATCCCGCTTTTTATGGGTCCAAAGATTCTTTCGCAAAACAATCCATCTTTTTCTGGTTTATCGGTTTTATAATGAAAAGTAGAGGGCCTTGTGACTTCGCCAACGACTTCTCCATTAGGTAGGTTTTTGTTAGCCCAAGCCTTTATTTGTTGAGGGGAAACGAGTCCAATTTGAAGTTGTTGATGTTTATATTGGTCAATCATAAAATAGAAATAAGAAAAGAATTTATATTTATTCCGATCAAACTTCCTCCCTATTAACCTGGAAGTTCTTTTCAGATACAAGGAAATGATTCAGTTCTAGAGCCAAAGATCGTAGTTCTCGAACGAGCACTCGAAAAGATTCTGGAGGATCCTCATGATTAGGTATTCTTTTTCCCCAGATCGTAGCATTAAGTATTTCTTGGCGAGCTATAAGATGGTCAGATTTATAAGTAAGTATCTCTTGTAAAATATGAGCAACACCAAATCCTTCTAAAGCCCAAACTTCCATTTCTCCTACTCGTTGTCCCCCTTGCTTGGCTCTTCCTCTAACCGGTTGTTGTGTAACAAGTGAGTAGGGCCCAGTAGAACGCCCATGAATTTTCTCATCAACTTGATGAATTAATTTTAAGATATAGGACTTCCCTATTAGAACAGGTTGCTCAAAGGGGTCGCCTGTTCTTCCATCAAATATTCTGCTTTTTCCCGGGTACTCGGGTTCAAATACCCATGGATTTTTTGTTTCTTTACTGGCTTCATATAATTCTGAAAACACAAGTTTTCTTGAAGCCTCTTGCTCATATCTCTCATCAAAGGGTGCTATTCTATAATGTTTCTTTAGCAGATCCCCCGCTAATCCGAGCGAGCTTTCAAATATTTGTCCCACATTCATTCGGGAGGGTACTCCTAAGGGATTGAAGACCATATCAACGGGTGTTCCATCTTGCAAATAGGGCATATCTTGCCTAGGCAAAATTTTGGAAATGATCCCTTTATTCCCATGTCTTCCGGCTACTTTATCCCCAACTTTGATTTCACGTTTCTGTAAAATATATACACGAACCATTATGTCGAGCGGGTCCCTTTGGATCCATTTCACATCGATAACGCGCCCTCTTCCACCTATAGGTAATTTCAGAGAAGTTTCTTTTGAAGTGGAAACCTCAAGGCCAAATATGGCCCGTAATAATCCAGCTTCCGCGATATAAGATGATTCGCTCGCTATCTGAGGCGTTAATTTACCTACTAAAATATCACCAGTTTCTACCCAGGATCCCAACCTAACAACTCCATTTCTGTCCAAATTGCGGAGTAAATGTTCTTCTAGATGTGGTATTTCTTTAGTGATTTTTTCAGCGGAGCCCTGGCTTGTCGTATCCGTCTGAATTTCATATTTCCGGATGTGAAAAGAGGTATAAATATCTTCATATACCAAACGTTCGCTAATTAGTACTGCGTCTTCAAAATTGTAACCTTCCCATGGCATATAAGCTACTAATACGTTTTTTCCTAAAGCAAGTTCGCCCCCAATTGTAGCAGCTCCTTCTGCTAAAATTTGTCCTTTTTTAATGGATTTACCCCGTGGAACCCGGGGTTTTTGGTGCATACAAGTATTTTTGTTAGAGCGACGGTGGTTAACTAAAGGAATACTTATAGTCTTCCCACTACTTGATAAAAGTATCTTATGACTATCAGTAGAAATGATCTTTCCCTCGCGTTCGGCTATAATGGAAACCCTCGAATCTAGAGCTGTTTGGCGTTCCAATCCAGTTCCAACAATGCATTTCTCGGACCGAGAAAGCGGAACTGCTTGGCGCTGCATATTAGAACTCATTAAAGCCCGATTCGCATCATTGTGCTCAATAAAAGGAATGAGAGAACCCCCAATAGAAAAATATTGGAAAGGAAAAATACTTCTAACATGAATCTGTTCCCATGCAATAGTCAAGAATTCTTGACGGTATCTAGCCGGAACAACCTGTTCTTCCTGAATACCTTGATTCAAGGACAAAGAATTTCCTGCTGCTATCATATAATATTCATCTCTATTTGGTGATAGATAAACCACCTGTCTCTCTTTTTTTTCTTTTGCTTTCTCAGCAGATATTTCATAAAACGGACTCTCTATGGATCCCCACAAGTGATCAATTCTCGCATGAATTGTTAAGGATCCAGTAAGTCCAACATTGATTCCTTCAGACGTGTCAATTGGACAAATACGCCCATAGTGACTCGGATGAATATCTCGGCTCCGAAAACTTGCGGTTCTCCCCGTCAACCCTCCAGGACCTAAACAACTCACTTTTCGCCCATGAACAGTTTGTGTCAATGGATTCGTTTGATCAAAAACTTGAGATAACGGGTATGTGCCAAAAAAGGTCTCATAAGTAGTTATTAATAAAATTGAAGTTGAAGTTGGAGTTACCAAAGTTTGGGGAGTCGGTTTCGATTGACGTATGAATACTCTACGAATAGTTTTTTGAACTGCATGTTGTAAACGACCAAGAGCCAATCCGAATTGATCTTGTAACAGATCCGCAACCGAACGAATACGTTTATTTTTCAAGTGATTCATATCGTCATCGTCAAGTATACCCGTTCCAAATTTCATTCCAATCAAATGATCCGTAGCGGCCAATACATCTCGTGGTAACAAGAATGTATTGTTCTGAGGAATATCAAGATTAAGTCTCCGATTCATATTTCGTCGACCAATCCTTCCTAATTCACATTTTTGTTGAAAAAATTTCTTTTGTAATTCCTCGCATAAGGACTCCGAAAATACCAGGTCCCCACCTACACAAGCAAATTGTTGATAAAACTCCAAAATAGCTTTTTCTTTTGACTCAATCCTCTTCTTCTCTTTAGCATTCGGGAAAGACAAGAAAATTTCAGGGTAGGAAACATTATCCAGAATTTCTCTTAGATTCGAACCCATAGCTGATGATAGAACTAGAATAGATATCTTTTGTTTTCTACTCACGCGAGCCCATATCCTTTCTTTTTTATCAATTGCTAATTCCGATCTCCCCCCCCAATCTGATATTATAGTGCCAGTGTAGATAGAAATTCCCTTATGATCTAATTCCGAGCGGTAGTAAATACCAGGACTTAGCAATATTTGATTGATCACAATTCGGTATATTCCATTTATAATAAAGGTTCCTAAGGAATTCATTATAGGAATGTTTCCGATAGAAATGGTTTGCTTTTGCACATCGAAACCAAAAATTAATCTCGCAGATACATATAATTCGGAAGAATAGGTGAGTGATTCATACACAGCATCTCTTTCTTTTATCGAGGGTTCTAGCAGTTGATATCCTTTCGCAAATAATTGAAATGCAATTTCGTGATCTGGATCTTTAATTGTTGGAAACTTGTCAAGTTCTTCTGCCAAGGCTTGATTAATGAACCTACAAAATCCCTCGAATTGGATCTGACTAAATCCGGGTATTGTGGACATTCCCTCGTTTCCATTCCGGAGCATCTTAATCTTAAGTTTCCTGTTTATCAAAGAAAAATTCCATTATCAGCTCACTCTTCATCAATCCCTATGGATCGATCTAGCAATCATGGAATCTATATTCTGTTTACTGAATCACATGAAATTCTAGGGAACTCCACATACGTATTTCATATATGTATTTCATACATATGAATAGAGACCATTTGGACGAAAGTTCGAGTTTGCCAGGGGTACAAATGAAATGAAAATGAATTGATAAAACATTCCTACAAAAAAAATTCTGCCACTTATACTTTATGTTATGATATTCTAATCAGATTGGATGGCAAAGATTTCTCATTTTATCTCCTTTCTATGAATGTAATAAAGCCGTAATATAATATACTAGAAAGTTTGACTTTACTTCGATTTAGAATAGCGTGCTTACTTTAATTTCTCAAAATAATTTGAGGGTTCTTTTTTATTTCGGATCGGAGTAGTATAATTGCTAGAAAATTCAGTATTTCATTGTGGAATTCTAAAATAAAGTAAGTCCCTTTTTTAAGTACATGCCAATCTAGTTATCCACCTCTCCCCATATCCATGCTTTTCTTTTATCGTAATTTCACTTGGGTACGCCAAGATAGTCAGGTTATACTCTATATCAGAGCAAATTTCCTTTTTTTATTCAAGATATTTAATTTAATACTTTGAAAAATTAAAGCATGATTCCCCATAGAGATATGTACATAAAGGGGATCTTTGGATAATAATGCTGTTCGGACCTAAAGTTTACCTATACACGGATTAAGCATAAAGCCATAATATTTTATTATGCCATTGAAGGGGGGGGAGATAATACCGATTTAAGAGTAGTTCACTACTGCAATAAAAAAAAGAGAATTCTAGTTAACGGTTCCAATTTATTCTGAATTTTGCAGCCTGTGAATAGAAATCCACTTTTTCTTCTTTTTCATCTCAATAGAAAGAAATGGGAAGTTTTATTGTGTTAACAATGTATGTTTTAAGATAGAATCTATCGAGGAGAATAATAGAAACTGGATCAAAAAAAGCAGGAATAGATTTTTTGAAAAAGATTGGAAAAAAGTAAGTAGAATTATATTCAAAATAAAAGGGGCTTTTCGTAAGAAAACGTGGATGAATACTTGCTGTTTTCTAGATTTTTGATCGGATTTTTTGGCGGCATGGCCAAGCGGTAAGGCAGGGGACTGCAAATCCTTTATCCCCAGTTCAAATCTGGGTGCCGCCTGATCAATAAAATACTTAGGTTTTTTTTATAGTGCTGATCGAATTCGATAAATTTTTACTTCGCATAAGTTCGGGCAAGAGAGTAACTGGGCCTGCCGATACTGGGTTTAGAGAAACCATACCATAGTTCTATCCTCAAACTAGGGTTAGGGTTTGTTTTGACGGTAGTGGCCAAAATGGTTATCAATAGGGGTGAGGTAGTGTTTCCTTATTCTTTTATTATATGAATTTGAATTGGTTCTTAATTGAGATTCGATTTGATAATTTTAAAATACGAGGATAAGATGTCAGAAATCTTGGTATCCAAAGAAAGGTCCCTAAGGGGCATTCTTTTTTTTTTTCAATCTAAGATTCAAGAAGGGACTCCACGAAAGAATATCAAGACTTACTAATTATTATACATTTTTTTATCGTACATCTTATGTTACCTACATACACTAAAGTAAGGACTACTTAATTCTAACGAGAATCAGATTAAATAGGTCGATCAAAAATCAATTTAGGAGTTGTATTATGGATAAAATCTCTTCATTCTTTCATAGAATGATACAAAGCAAGGCTGCAGGGTTTAGGTCAAAAATAAACATTAGGTAAGGTAGGTATCCAATAAATATTTATCTATCGATAATTTTATGGTATATTCGGGCGTCCTTTGCTTAAAAAAAAAAAAAAGAGTAACAAAAGGAATAAAAAATCTTCCTATTCCCGCTTCTTCTATTCAGGACATCATTCCCGTACTCTTTCTTTTTTAAGGAAAAAAGGGCTATAGTATCTCGTATTTTTAATGCTCTCTAATTCTACCAGAATTCCTATAAGAATTTGTTAGGAGTAAATTCCTTGAACTGATTGATCCATGGCCTTAGGGCGGAATCCCTTTTTGACTCTGTACCCTTGATTCCACTATGATTATTGATCAATAGTAGAATAATCCCTTCATAGAAATAGGAGACATAATTTAGATGGATATAGTAAGTCTCGCTTGGGCTGCTTTAATGGTAGTCTTTACATTTTCTCTTTCACTAGTAGTATGGGGAAGGAGTGGACTCTAGGGATACTACTAATTGATTAAGTAATCAAATTGTTGTATCAATTCTTTTCTTTAATGGATCATTTTGCATTAATCATTTTGTCAAACGTTATTCTTTAATCTTTTTCTTTAGTTTTGTTTCACTCCTGTAAGAAACTCTTGTATTGTAAGTTGTAATGTAAGAAAGAGCCATTATACCAATTCAGAATTTCTACTAGAAATGACGAATGGTTAAAAAAAGTTCTATACATAAGAAAATTAGACTTTCTTCCACGGAACTATTCACGGCATATCACACATTTTCCATTTCCTTTTACTTTTTACTATAGTCTATTCTTCATATTATTTTTCTTTCCTTCCATGGATTCTTTGGTCAAGAATTGTCTTAGATTTTTTTATTTTGACCTGATTGAAATTAAGTGGATGCAATGAAAAAAGAAATTGAATTAGACTACTTAACTATTTCAATCTACTAATCTATTCTATGTAGATTCAAAGATAATATAATAGAAAGAATCTAAAGTGTCGTAGAAAAAACTATATGTAGTTCTTTCTACCACACTTTAAGATTCCAACCAGATCCTTTCATTTAAGACTTGGATTTTTTTTATTTAATCCCTTTTTAATTTCTTCAATGATTAATTGGAATTCCAATTAATTATTTTGGCTGACTGTTTTTACATAAATAATAAGTAAAAAAGAAGTAGGAACTAGAATGAACAGTGCAGTAGCAATAAATGCGAGAATATTGACTTCCATAACCTCTTTATTTTTTATTTTCACAATAACTCGGGATGTAATCCCATGGAGAGGAAAAAGGGGTATCTTGTAAATTCAAGGGTAGGGCTTGCATTCTGATAATACTGAATCAATTCAATATTATGAATATCGGATCTATCAAATCAATTCATGGATGAGAGTTATATTTCACGGATGAGAGTTATATAGTATAACATAGGAAGATCCTCTATCCACACTAAGACCAAAATGGGTTTTTTGATTGGATTAGGAATTCCCTCTCTTTTTTAATCCTTTTCTACTTTTTCTTTTCTATATCTCTAACCCACGAGCTTTCTTAATCTTATACTTTCTTAATCTTATACAATTTCCCTTCCTTTTTCTTATAGTTATACATACAATTATGTATGTATTATATGACCAACTTTCACTTTCTATGGGTCACATAGACATCCAAATAAGCAGTAGAAGTGAGATGGGGAAAAGAGGTCTGAAATAAAAAGGGAATACGATTTATGTATGGATTCCGGTAAAATACCGGTACTCTATTCCATAAGAGTGGAATAGGAAATTAAGATGAGGATGGTATCATCATAAAGAAAGATAGAGTAATATAATATCCTAAATTCTACTAATCCACATATCGTATGTGTGTCTTTCTTTATCGATTGGGAGTAGTGAAAAAAAAATTCCTATATGCCCTCCCTCCCTCTTTAATGAGAGATGCAAAATAAAAAAGTGAAGTAAGGGTGCCCTGTGGGTATTTGATCTTGCTCCCTGCCCCTTTTTTTCATGGAAAAAGGAAATATCAATTTCTCCATTCATTGAACCCTAGTTCGGGACTGACGGGGCTCGAACCCGCAGCTTCCGCCTTGACAGGGCGGTGCTCTGACCAATTGAACTACAATCCCCGCGGGGTGTATGGCATACCCATTCTTAAATAGAACCATAAGAAGATTCGATTCGTCTTTCGTACTCTAAGAAATAGACGAATCATATACTACATACCCACATATTATATTATACGTGGGTATAGTGAGAGTGACATAACTAGTATGTCGTGATTTTTTATCACTAAAAATGGATAATAATCCAGCCTTCAATAAGAAAAACTCTTTTGTTTGTAAGAAAGGAATGAGAGAGATATGGATTAGAAAAAAAAATTTCCCTTTTTTCTTTATCTTTTATTTCTATAGATCAGACATTTTATTTTATGGAAGAAAAACAAAAGGATTTAGTTCATACTCACGAAGCCCTAGATTTTTGGTTTGGGCCGAGCTGGATTTGAACCAGCGTAGACATTGTCAACGAATTTACAGTCCGTCCCCATTAACCACTCGGGCATCGACCCAGGAAGAATTTATTCTAGGGTTTTTGCTAATCTATGATTAACCTCCTTTCATAATACTCCCTACCCCCAGGGGAAGTCGAATCCCCGCTGCCTCCTTGAAAGAGAGATGTCCTGAACCACTAGACGATAGGGGCATCACTAGACGATAGGGCCATATACAACCGCTCGTGATTATACTATAATCATAGTATGAGCAGTTTTTTGGAATTGTCAATATACTCGAAAAGTATAAATAGATCCAAAGCAAAGAGTTTTTCCAACTTTTCTGTTATGTTTTCATCTAGGATTTTTTTTAGTTGATCGTTATAGATTAATTCTCCGTGCTTCATTTAGTGTTCATACCAAAAATGCATCCATCCCGCACTAAGTCATAAAATTCTCTAAAAATATAGAGAAAGTTTCAAAAACAAAGAAAAAAAGTGAATCAATTTAGTAGAAAAGTACTCTATCAGATTCGAACCAACGACTTACGTCTTAGCACGAGATTACTCTACCACTAATTTAAAAAGCCCTTTATCGGATTTGAACCGATGACTTATGCCTTACCATGGCATTACTCTACCACTGAGTTAAAAGGGCTTTTTATTTAATTCAAAAATTAGCCACTTGGATTTCCCATTATGGGTCTACTGCATAATGTACATATTATATATATAATATATAGAGATAGAGAGAGAGACATTATGTAGAGATTGTATATGTATATATCGATATCTTGAGAGCTCAAAATAAAATTAATAAAAAAAAACATACCCTACATAACATATCCAACTCTTCTTGGTTCAGGGTTTTCCGTTTCCGAAGACTAGTAAAATAGGCGGATTCTGGAACCCCAAGGATTCAACGGTATATGGATATGGAAAATATAAGATTTCCGATCCTAGCGGGAAAAGGCGGGGAACAGATACCCAATAGGATATAGGATCCTTGGGAGGAACTTTTGGTAATGGCCTTGATCCTCTATGCTATTTTTTATGTGTTCTTAGTTCTATTGAACTTTTTGCATTCTTTTAAACAAGAATCTAATAAACTAGAATTGAGTCAGTGGAAAAAAGGAGAGAGAGGAAAGTGTTAAATGGAGAGAGTCGACTAATCAGAGACTTTTAGGATCTTCTTTACATCAGGTAAATCTGTCGGCCCTGTCCGTTTTTTTCTTTAAGTTACGACTCTTTGCTGCTTACTTCTATCAAGCCATAGGGAAAGTCTATGATGAATTTGGAAAACTCATCTCACTCTTACTCTATGGCTCGGACTTAATGGGGGAAGAAAACATCTTCCATAATTTCTTTTTTGTTCAATTCTGGACAAAAAAGAAAAGGAAAAAAGGAATTTATAGGGACAGTGTTACCCCCTATATCCCCTAGTTTATATTGTAGGAATAATAAAACAATTTAGCAGTCTGACACACTTACGTCCTTGCAAAGTAAATAATTATTATTGTAGTCGTAACCGTAGAATAGGATCCTAATCAAAATAAATACATTTGGTTCAGGCGCTATTAGCATGGTAAGAAAAGATTTTTTTTACAGACCAGAGGGGCTATCTAAATCCTAAAGTAAAGGCGAGCGATCGAAGTAGAAGTACCAACGGCTCAGTGTCATGAACCTTCTCCATCTGATTCAATAAGGGGGAATTAGCCTTCTTGTCAAATGGCTATCCTTGACAAAGGGTACCATTTATACCATAATCTACAATGTAGCGGGTATAGTTTAGTGGTAAAAGTGTGATTCGTTCTATTAATAACTGAATTTGAAATGATATACTTAAGGCATCCTTAAGTTTTTTATTTTTATATTCCGATGAAAACTTTAGTTCTTATAAAGGATTAAATCCTTTTCCTCTCAATAGCATATTGAGGAAGAATATACATTCTGGCGATTTGTATCCAAAGACTAATTTAAATTGCATCCAAAATAAAAATAGGATTATGAGTACAGAGTCGCGAAGCATAATTTTGCATTGGATTAAGTATTCCAATTTTGAAAATATGAGTAAAGGATCTATGGATGAAGATACAAAAAAGTTGATTTCCAATCGTAACTAAATCTTCTTAAAATAAGGAATAAGGAAGCCAAATAGCTAAAAAACGATAGTTTTGGTTTACTAGAACCATCCGCATATTGTTTCAGCTCGGTGGAAACCCAATTCTTTTCCTCAGGATCTCTTGAATGAAATTAGGGAACGAAGTAAGTAGATTAGATGAATTTAGATAGAATTTCTATCTCCTACTCTATAAGGATCATCTAGAAAGCGGAGAGCTTTGGTTCCATTCAAATAGAAAAGCTGACATAGATGTTAAGTGGTGAGAATATCCATAAAGGAGCCGAATGAAATCAAAATTTCATGTTCGGTTTTGAATTAGAGACGTTAAAAATAATCAACCAACGTCGACTATAACCCCTAGCCTTCCAAGCTAACGATGCGGGTTCGATTCCCGCTACCCGCTCCATTCTGTATAAAAGGAGTATTCTATTTGTCTAGACATGTTAGAGGCTTGTATTCAAGCCTTTTTTGTCCACCAGTTTCTGGTACTCCAGAGCGGAGTAGAGCAGTTTGGTAGCTCACGAGGCTCATAACCTTGAGGTCACGGGTTCGATTCCCGTCTCCGCACTTAGCAGTCTGTATAAAAGGACTATTCTATTTCTCTAGATATGTATGGTAGAGGGGCGTATCCAACCCTTTTTTATTCATTAGTTCCCGGCCCTAGAGGGCAAAATTGAGCAGTTTGCGAAGTCACTTGCCTTCAAAAAAAGAAGGCGCAAGGCCTCTCCCTACCCTGCAGAAAATAAAAATGAAACGAAAGGGACAGTCTACCTCTCCCTTCCCTTTAAAAAAAGTTTGCCCGTTGTTTGTCTCAGTTAATACCCAATTTTTGGAGCTCTGTTGGCGAGTTCTATTTCTGCCTCTGGAGCGCCCTCTTTTTTTGAGTGGGATGCAAAGGAAGGGTAAGATAGTAAGGGATACGGCACTAGACTAACACCTAATTAATACTTAATTTAATATAAGTAGTTAAACAGTTAACTAGACTAAACTTTTTATCATAGTACTTTGATAAATTAAGCGGGCGAGCGGCGGGAATCGAACCCGTATCTTCTCCTTGGCAAGGAGATATTTTACCATTGAACTACGCTCGCTACGGTATATATTTTATAGCGTATATCCGCCTGGGTCGACCTTCTATGTCTGGGTCGACCGTTTCATTTCATTTTCTATTATATTAGAGTTTTCCTTTTTTTATTATCTGTCAATGAATATTCTAATGGGAATGGAATTTCATAATACTGAAAGAGAAGAGCTAGCAATTCGGAACGCAAATTGCGTTTTAATACGTCTCACTATTCTAATTTTTTAGAAGAAATGGCCTTTATTATTTCTTTTTTATGGGGTTAATAAATATTAACCAAATTTCATTTAAGAAATGAGAGAATTCAGAATAGCTACGAGAAAGACTAGTCCAATCCATAATGATGTACCGGAAAATACAACATTTTTATTATTTGACCAACCATCAGGAGAAGCAAATACAAGGGGTACACTAATTACTAAGACTGAGGAAGTCGCAATTAATGCAAAAACAGCTAATTGGAAAGCAATAGTCATATTTCTAATCCTCCAAGCTACCATCAAATAAAGTTGACTACATATTTGATCCCTCACTTAAACCAAAATTGTAAAAAAATACAAGAAGTAGGAGGGGTTTAATCATGAATCCATTGATTCTTCTCTTTAATTCAAATTTATTACTTAAACCGCTTTTTTATTTGGATATGGGGGTGAGAAGAGATTATTTACTCTTTATTTCACAAGCGGGTATAGCGGATCCTGTATCCGTGTATACAGTATACAGAGATATATCGAAAAGGAACTTGTATCTGATATCTTTCTAGAGGCTAATAAATCTTTTTATTTTTTATATGGCTATGTTCTATTTGTAGGAGTAAAATAAGGATTAGGCTGTGGAGAGATGGCTGAGTGGTTGATAGCTCCGGTCTTGAAAACCGGTATAGTTCTAGGAACTATCGAGGGTTCGAATCCCTCTCTCTCCTTTTGCTTATTGAATACGTTTGTTTCTTTCATTTTTATTTATTTTTTTTTTCTGTCCCTTATCTTTCTTTCATAAAAAGGAATGAATGGCTCGGCTAGATGGAATAACCGAGCCAGAACAGAAAAAAAGTAGAACAGGTATAAATAAGAAAATCTTAGTTAAGAGGGTTCATGTAAAGAACAGGTTCCAAATCACGATCGATTCCCTTTTCAAAACCTGCTGCAGCAGCTCGGGCTCTTCCTGCATGCCATAAATGGCCCACAAAAAAGAAGAATCCTAGAACAAAATGAGAAGTTGATAACCAACTTCTAGGAGAGACATAATTAACTGCATTGATCTCGGTAGCTACGCCACCCACGGAATTTAAAGAGCCTAAAGGAGCGTGGGTCATATATTCTGCTGAGCGTCGTTCTTGCCAAGGTTGTATGTCTTTTTTCAACCTACTCAAGTCCAAACCGTTGGGGCCCCTTAGAGGTTCTAACCATGGAGCACGAAGGTCCCAAAAACGCATAGTTTCCCCTCCAAAGATAACCTCCCCAGTTGGGGAACGCATTAGATATTTACCTAAACCTGTGGGTCCTTGAGCGGATCCCACATTAGCTCCAAGACGCTGGTCTCTAACTAGAAAAGTAAATGCTTGAGCTTGAGAAGCTTCTGGCCCGGTGGGTCCATAAAACTCACTCGGATAAGCTGTATTATTGAACCATACAAAACAACAAGCGATAAAACCAAAGACAGATAAAGCAGCTAAACTATAAGACAAGTAAGCTTCTCCAGACCATACAAATGCACGGCGAGCCCATGCGAAGGGTTTGGTTAAAATATGCCAAATTCCGCCAAATACACAAATAAAACCCAACCATACATGCCCACCAATTATATCTTCTAAATCATCTACACTAACAATCCACCCTTCTCCACCAAAAGGAGATTTTAGTAAATAACCAAATATAACACTGGGACTAAGGGTCAAATTGGTAATTTTTCTTACATCTCCCCCCCCAGGGGCCCAGGTATCATATACACCGCCAAAATAAAGAGCCTTGAGTACTAGAAGAAAAGCACCTAGACCTAACAAAATTAAGTGAATACCCAAAATTGTAGTCATTTTATTTCTATCTTTCCAGACATAACCAAAGAATGGAAAAGATTCCTCAAGAGTCTCGGGTCCCAGAAGCGCGTGATAAATGCCACCGAAGCCTAAGACTGCGGAGGAAATTAGGTGAAGTACGCCAGATACAAAGTACGGAAAAGTATCTAGAACTTCCCCCCCTGGCCCTACTCCCCAACCTAGAGTAGCTAAGTGTGGAAGTAAAATCAACCCTTGTTCATACATGGGCTTTTCTGGTACGAAATGGGCCACTTCAAATAGGTTCATTGCTCCGGCCCAGAATACGATTAATCCGGCATGAGCTACATGAGCTCCAAGCAGTTTACCGGACAAATTGATAAGTCTGGCATTCCCAGCCCACCAAGCAAAGCCGGTGGTTTCTTGGTCACGACCAGCTAAAACGAAAGTTCCATTAAAGAGCGTTTCCACGTGGTAGAACCTCCTCAGGGAATATAAGATTTTCATGAGGCTGATCCTGAGCTGCCATCCACGCACGAATACCCTCGTTTAAAAGAATATTTTTGGTGTAGAAAGTCTCAAATTCAGGATCTTCCGCTGCACGGATTTCCTGGGAAACAAAGTCATAGGCACGTAAGTTCAGAGCCAAGCCAACTACGCCAATAGCACTCATCCATAAACCGGTGACGGGTACAAATAGCATAAAGAAATGTAACCAACGTTTATTGGAAAAAGCAACACCAAAGATTTGGGACCAAAAGCGGTTAGCAGTGACCATTGAATAAGTTTCTTCAGCTTGAGTTGGGTTAAAAGCACGGAAGGTATTTGCACCATCACCGTCCTCAAATAGAGTGTTTTCTACGGTCGCTCCATGAATAGCGCATAGCAGAGCCGCACCTAATACTCCGGCAACTCCCATCATATGAAATGGGTTCAACGTCCAATTATGAAATCCTTGGAAGAAAAGGATGAATCGAAATATCGCTGCTACGCCAAAACTCGGCGCAAAGAACCAACCAGATTGCCCCAGTGGATAAATAAGGAATACAGAAACAAAAACAGCAATTGGACCAGAGAATGAGATTGCATTATAAGGCCGCAATTGAACAGACCGAGCAAGTTCAAATTGGCGTAACATGAAACCTATTAGTGCAAAAGCCCCGTGGAGAGCTACAAAAGTCCATAGACCGCCTAATTGACACCAACGAGTAAAATCTCCTTGTGCTTCGGGCCCCCATAGTAGCAACAAAGAGTGTGCTAAACTATTGGCAGGGGTAGAAACTGCTGCGGTTAAGAAATTACAACCTTCCAAATAGGAACTAGCCAATCCATGGGTATACCAAGAAGTTACAAAAGTTGTCCCTGTAAACCAACCCCCTAAAGCGAAATAAGCACAAGGAAAGAGCAATAGGCCAGACCATCCTACAAAAACGAAACGGTCCCTTCGTAACCAGTCATCCATAGTATCAAATAGATCATTTTCTTCTTTAGGAATTCTACCAAGGGCTATAGTCATAGTGATCCTCCTATTCAATTACTTCAACCATTTCCGAGCACCTCATATCACTTTCCAAGGCATATGATAGTTTTATTATCTGTGGACGATTTCTTTCTCGTTCAATGCCCTTTTTCAATGGTCTCGAAGAGAGAAATTTCCCATTTTTATCTATGGAGTCACAGTCACAACCGAGGTCGTGGTAAATCCATGAATTTGATTCGATTTGTTTTTCTTATACTATTTATTTGTTTTTCTTATACTATAGAAATAGAAATAAATTGTTTTTCTTATACTATAGAAAGAAATAAACCTTTGAATTCAGCATTATTCCAAGACTCCTATTTCAAAGTCTATCTTTTAAGGGAAAAATGCAAATAAAAGTAACCCTTCTTTTCCCATTCCCTCTCTATTGCATGGGTGGAAGAACTAAAATAATAGAGGATTCTGAAAAAAAAAAATGGACCTTCGAAATCCAATTTTATGTGTAGCGCAAAGGAGTTGCGATTTCTTCTTATTCCTATAGAACATCTAGTAACAAGAATATGAAATCGTAAATAGCGAAAAATTCTTGTCTTGCGCGGTCTAAGTCTAAGGAAATAAAAAAAATTCGCTTATACAATTTCATCTACATCGAATTTATATATCAGAATAGCGGATAGAGGCATCATTAAAGGAGTCAGGTCTACTTACTTTATGCTTCTTTCCAATTTTATGGTGGATTTGATAAGAACCCTTTTTGCTTTCTTGATAAATAATCGACAAAAAAAGCGTTTTTTTTATATAACCTGCTTGTTTTATTATAATTATAACAAGTCCTATATGGAAATGCCCGCTAAAGAGAAAATCTATTTGATTGTCTCTCGGCCAATATCGATTTTTAGAAAGAAAAAACAAGAATTTTCTTCTTTTTTTATTAACATTAAGAAAAAAGAATATAATTAAAATGGAATTGGCAATATAATTTTTATAGACTTTTGAAAGAAAAAAAAGGGGTTTTTTGCAACCGTTATTTCTTATTTCTTGCCTATATCATATCACGGAAACCTTTCGCTTTGGAACGTGGAGAGATGGCTGAGTGGACTAAAGCGGCGGATTGCTAATCCGTTGTACAATTTTTTTGTACCGAGGGTTCGAATCCCTCTCTTTCCGCTCCCTTGGATCATTTGGGACTTTCGAATTGGAAAGAATTCTGACCCCCGGATTTTCTCATAGATAAATGTACGAAACAAATCCAATAAGAAAAAAAAAAACTGAATTTTTACTCCTCGCGTCCAGGATTCCGTCCTGGGTCATTAGATAAGAATCCAAAGATAAAGAGTGAAACAAAGAATATCACTACTGTATAAACAAAAAGTTTGAGAGTAAGCATTACATAATCTCCAAGATTTTTTTTTAAGGAATAGATTACCAGTTTTTCCTTACCACACGGATCCACTAGGATGGTTTTTTTTTATACCTAAAAATGCAAAAAAGAATTCTTGAAAAAAATTGCAAGAATTCTTTTATAATAAGCACTCTTATCAATAGCAAAAATAGGGTTAGGTGGTTAGGTATTGTGTAGGTACCTTTAGGTACCTGCTCAACCTAGGTGCAGGGGAGTAGAAAGGCTGATCCAAATTTATTGCTGTAGCTACCCATTCAATGTAGAAGAATTTAAATTTTAGAATCGAAGGTTCATAATATAAAAATATAAAACTTCTCGGCTTTTACCCATTTTAAAATTTTTTTGGAATGAACACATCATTCAATTTGGCATACAGAGTACTAAAGATTTCATCGAAAACTTACAGCAGCTTGCCAAACAAAGGCTAATAGAAAAAAGAATAGAGGTATAACAGGCATAATATCCACGATTGGATTGAAAATAGCATAAGCTTCGGGTAATTTGGCAAAGAAAAAACTAGTAGGATAAAGAACAGAATTAAAACAGATACAGGTTAAACTAAGTATATTAGGCATAACAAGCATTTCATTCTTGTAGAGTAAATAATTGGATTTTTCTTGAGTTATTTTTTTAAGGGAAAGAAGGAAAAGGCAGATTCAAAATCTTTTTTCTTCGGACTTTCCCAAACACAAAATACCTCCTTGTATTCGCACTCTCAAATGAGAGTGGAATAAATTCGACTTTCATATAATATCTTAATAGAATTCCATGTAATGATCAATGCATTTTTTTGATTCTATATTATCCGCATGTGTAGAATACTAGCAAGAGAATATCCCTCCTTTTTTATGTAATTGAAATGGTATTGACGAATAACAAATAAACATACTAGTGTTTATTAGTGTCGCATAAAACCCGAAATGGGGCGTGGCCAAGTGGTAAGGCAGCGGGTTTTGGTCCCGTTACTCGGAGGTTCGAATCCTTCCGTCCCAGATTGTTTCTGATGAAACAAACGGTGAAATCATATAGTATTCCGTACGAGACAAAAGTTTATTAAAGAGAATAATGATATCTTATTCTTTCTCAGAAAACATAATAAAGTCTTAAGTCCAGTCAAATTGACTATCTTTATTTTCATGAAAAAATGGGATCTATCAAGCACATTCAGGATATGCCTCTACTATAAAATCACTTAGTCATATTTTTTTCTTCCTTTTGGTATTCGAGTTGAAGAAGTACGAGAATTCTATAACTACCAAAAACTTTCAATCTTTTCATTGGAATAGTTTATTTAGTTATTATAGTTAATTGTTTTTGGTACTGAAAAAATATATTACTACTAGAATTCTAATTCTAGTAATTAAATTAATTAAACTTTTTTGGAGGTTGATAGTTTATTTATTGAGGAAGAGTCAATCCTTCTTTTCTCACTTCAAGATTGATCATCTCGAGCCATCCGTTGAGGGTGGAAATTTAAGAATAAATAAGTTTTAAGCAAACTTGTTTAGTCGTCTTTTTCAAACTATGTTTCATTCATATGATAGAATTTTAATATGGGTTTAAATAAATTGGATCTTGGCGGAGGCTTCCCGGATAAATACTTACTTTCTTTTATCCATATTGCTCCATAGATAGCAAGTTTTAATTAGTATAAAAAAACTAAACCAATGACTATTCATGATTCCATCCATATTGGATCAATTCTCTATACCACTTTGCAATGAAAAGAGGAATGTTTGTTATGGTAAAACTTCGTTTAAAACGATGTGGTAGAAAGCAACGTGCGACTTGAAGGACATGATCGATTGTGGATTTTGCTATCCATCATTTTCCATAGTAATGAAAATGCTCTTGGCTCGACATAGCCTGTTCTATTCGTTCCGAACCAAATTTGCGCTGGGTTTAAGTAACATAGTACACGATGGAGCTCGAGAGGACAGAATTTTTTTTATCAAGGGAAAGAATCTAGGGTTAGTGAAAACTAATAAATTAGGCCAACTTTGTCAGTCTATCCTTAATATAGAAATAAATCGAAAGGTTAAAATAAGAAGAAAGTCCAATAAAAGTATATCAGAATCAATCCCTCTTATTAGATTTCTATAGAAGAGATAAATGCTTTATCGAAGGAAATAAGAAAAAAGGGTATGTTGCTACTCTTTTGAAAGAAAAAAATAGGAATTCCCGAAGTAATGTCTAAACCCAAGGATTTCACAAATCAAAGATAAAGGATTCCAGAACAAGTAAACACAATTTTCAATTGTCTCAACAACAGAGTTGGATTAGAATAAGGAATAAAAGTCAATTCGTTCGAAATGAGACAAAGAAAAGAGTTTAAAGACGACTCAAAAATTTTGGAAGGATTTTGCCTTCGAAGTTTGTCAGGCAAAATTAGCCCACTTGAGTCATGAGTATAAATGAAATTTGTTTTTTCTGTAAGGAAATTAATGCACGTCATAGTCTAATTTCTATTATTATCGACAGAAATTCGAATCATTTTCTCGAGCCGTATGAGGAGAAAACCTCATATACGTTTCTAGGGGGGGGCGTTGTTTATCTACATCTATCCCAATAAGCTGTCTATCGAATCGTTGCAATTGATGTTCGATCTCGAAGAGAAGGAAGAGATCTTCAAAAAGTAGGTTTTTATGATCCGATAAAGAATCAAACTTGTTTAAATGTTCCAGCTATTCTCTATTTCCTTGAAAAGGGTGCTCAACCAACAAGAACTGTTTATGATATTTTAAGGAAGGCAGAATTCTTTAAAGAAAAAGAAAGAACTTTGAGTTAATTGAAGAACTAAATGAATCAAAAAATAGGATAGGAGAAGATTATTAGTATTCCTAGTTGTCTAATTATTTAGACACAATTTACCTCTTTTTTAATCCTATTTGGATTTATATTATATCGTGCCAATCCAACATAAGCCCCTATTTTATTTACTTTTTCTATCTAATTTGTTTTCTTACCATTGTATTTCCATTGACAAAGGTCTATTGAACAAATAGAATTTGTAGATAGATGGGTCTCTTTATCCTCACTCCATATTCAATTTTTCCGCCTACACTTCGCTCAAATGATAAGGGTGTTCCTCTTGCATGTATTCTCATACAATATAATATATATTTTTTATAATATATATTTTTTGTTAATAAAAATCGCTAAAAATAAGGAGAATTTGGCCATCGTGATTAGGGTCGCTCTTTTTTTAACTTTACTTTAGTGGAATTTCACCGGACCTGTTCGTTTTGGCATTTGAGTGTTTTTCATGGTCGATAAAAAAAATCTTTTGATGTCTTGCTAGTTCAATGTTTTGACAGAAGCGCGCGGTGTAATTCCATTGATTTTTGGATTTCGATCGTATCTAAGATCCTTTTTTTATCTGGGTTGCTAACTCAATGGTAGAGTACTCGGCTTTTAAGTGCGACTATGATCTTTTACACATTTGGATGAAACAACAAATTCGTCCAGACTCTTGGTAGAGTCTAGAAGACCACGACTGATCCTCAAAGGTAATGAATGGAAAAAATAGCATGTCGTAATAAAATCAATCTTTTTTGAATGGAATCCAAAATTACGATTTTCTGGGTCTAATGAATAAATGGATAGAGCCTGGCTCCAATTCTGGTAAAATAAAAAGCAACGAGCTGAACTTCCTAATTGGAATGATTCCCCGCTCTAATTAGACGTTAAAAATAGATTAGTGCCGGATGCGGGGAAAGGTTGGGTTTTCCTATGAGTGGACCCTTTATTTTTTCTTTTTTTTTTTAGAAATCCTAATTATTCTTGATTATGGATTGAATAAGGGATGTTATGGATTGAATGTGTAAAAGAAGCAGTATATTGATAAAGAGGCTGTATTCCAAAGTCAAAAGAGCGATTGGCCTGCAAAAATAAAAAACTTGTTCTGTTCTTTTTTTTTAATTAGAACAAACATAAACTAATTGGGTAGAAAAGGAGCAGAAAAAGATCTGTGGATTAGACTCCCTTTCTTTCCAGGGTTTGTATTAAAAATGCAACACCCTGTTCTGACCATATTGCACTATGTATCATCATTCGATAAACCGAGAAATGCTTCTTCTCTCTGATTCAAGTAGAAATACAAATGGAAAAATTCGAAGGGTATTCAGAAAAACATAAATCTCGTCAACAATACTTTGTCTACCCACTTCTCTTTCAGGAATATATTTATGCATTTGCCCACCATTATGGATTAAATGGTTCTGAACCTGTGGAAATAGTTGTTAGTTGTAATAACAAGAAATTTAGTTCACTACTTGTGAAACGTTTAATTATTCGAATGTATCAGCAGAATTTTTTGGATAACTCGGTTAATCATCCTAACCAAGATCGATTATTGGATTACAAAAATTATTTTTATTCTGAGTTTTATTCTCAGATTCTATCTGAAGGGTTTGCGATCGTTGTGGAAATCCCATTCTCGCTACGGGAATTTTTTTGTCTGAAAGAAAAAGAAATACCAAAGTTTCAGAATTTACGCTCTATTCATTCAATATTTCCCTTTTTAGAAGACAAATTTTTGCATTTGGATTATCTATCACATATAGAAATACCCTATCCTATCCATTTGGAAATCCTGGTTCAACTCCTTCAATACCGTATCCAAGATGTTCCATCTTTGCATTTATTGCGATTCTTTCTCAACTATTATTCGAATTGGAATAGTTTTATTACTTCAATGAAATCCATTTTTTTTTTTCAAAAAGAAAATAAAAGACTATTTCAATTCCTATATAACTCTTATGTATCAGAATATGAATTTTTTTTGTTGTTTCTTCGTAAACAATCTTCTTGCTTACCATTAGCATCTTCTGGAACTTTTCTGGAACGAATCCACTTTTCTAGGAAGATGGAACATTTTGGGATAATGTACCCTGGTTTTTCTCGGAAAACCCTATGGTTCTTTATGGATCCTCTTATGCATTATGTTCGATATCAAGGAAAGGCAATTCTTGCATCAAAAGGCACTTTTTTTTTGAAGAAGAAATGGAAATGCTACCTTATCAATTTCTGGCAATATTATTTCTGTTTTTGGACTCAGCCGCGAAGAATCCATATAAACCAATTAGCAAACTCTTGCTTCGATTTTATGGGGTACCTTTCAAGTGTACAAAAAAGTTCTTTGTTAGTAAGGAATCAAATGCTGGAGAATTCATTTCTAATAGATACTCGAATGAAAAAATTCGATACCATAGTCCCCGCTACTCTCCTCATAGGATACTTATCAAAAGCTCAATTTTGTACTGGATCGGGGCATCCTATTAGTAAACCCATTTGGACAGATTTATCAGATTGGGATATTCTTGATCGATTTGGTCGGATATGTAGAAATCTTTTTCATTATCATAGTGGATCTTCGAAAAAACGGACTTTGTATCGACTAAAGTATATACTTCGACTTTCATGTCTAGAACTTTAGCTCGTAAACATAAAAGCACGGTACGAACTTTTATGCAACGATTGGGTTCGGCATTTTTAGAAGAATTTTTTATGGAAGAAGAGCAAGTTTTTTCTTTGATGTTCACCAAAACAACTCTTTTTTCTTTCTGTGGATCACACACTGAGCGTATTTGGTATTTGGATATTATACGTATCAATGACCTGGTCAACCCTCTTAATTAATCATTAGACGAAATTAAGAAACAGGAAAGGGTTGATAAATGATCAAGAAAAAACTTTTCTATTTTTCATTCTGAAATGTTCTTTTTATTATAATAAAGAGTAGGTGAATCAACTTACTAATTAAAAAAATTAGTAGAACTTCCTCTTTGGAATAGAAATTGGCTATTTCTACATAGGGAAAGTCGTGTGCAATGAAAAATGCAAGCACGATTTGGGGAGGGATTTTTCTCTATTGTAACAAGGAAGAATTATCTACTCCATCCGACTAGTTCCGGGTTCGAGTCCCGGGCAACCCATATAGAAAAGACCCATCAAAGTTTTTCACTTTGACTCACTTCATTTACAAATACAAAATTATTGGTTTGGTTAATTTAGTTATATGGATAGCTAATCTTTGGGCTGACTTGGTTGACATTGGTATATAGTCTATGTTATACTGTTAAATAACAAGCCTTCTATTATCTATATTCTAGTTAATACGTGTGCTTGGGAGTCCTTGCAATTTGAATAAACCAAGATCTTACCATGACTGCAATTTTAGAGAGACGCGAAAGTACAAGCCTGTGGGGTCGCTTCTGCAACTGGATAACTAGCACTGAAAATCGTCTTTACATCGGATGGTTCGGTGTTTTGATGATCCCTACCTTATTGACCGCAACTTCTGTATTTATTATCGCCTTCATCGCTGCCCCTCCAGTAGATATTGATGGTATTCGTGAGCCTGTTTCTGGTTCTTTACTTTATGGAAACAATATTATCTCTGGTGCTATTATCCCTACTTCTGCGGCGATCGGATTGCACTTTTACCCAATTTGGGAAGCTGCATCTGTTGATGAGTGGTTATACAATGGTGGTCCTTATGAGCTAATTGTTCTACACTTCTTACTTGGTGTAGCTTGTTATATGGGTCGTGAGTGGGAACTTAGTTTCCGTCTGGGTATGCGTCCTTGGATTGCTGTTGCATATTCAGCTCCTGTTGCAGCTGCTACTGCTGTTTTCTTGATTTACCCTATTGGTCAAGGAAGCTTTTCTGATGGTATGCCTTTAGGAATCTCTGGTACTTTCAACTTTATGATTGTATTCCAGGCAGAGCACAACATCCTTATGCATCCATTCCACATGTTAGGTGTAGCTGGTGTATTCGGCGGTTCCCTATTCAGTGCTATGCATGGTTCCTTGGTAACCTCTAGTTTGATCAGGGAAACTACTGAAAATGAATCCGCTAATGAGGGTTACAAATTTGGTCAAGAGGAAGAAACTTATAATATTGTGGCTGCTCATGGTTATTTTGGCCGATTAATCTTCCAATATGCTAGTTTCAACAACTCTCGTTCTTTACACTTCTTCTTGGCTGCTTGGCCTGTAGTAGGAATCTGGTTCACTGCTTTAGGTATTAGTACTATGGCTTTCAACCTAAATGGTTTCAATTTCAACCAATCTGTAGTTGATAGTCAAGGTCGCGTTATTAATACTTGGGCTGATATCATCAACCGTGCTAACCTTGGTATGGAAGTAATGCACGAACGTAATGCTCACAACTTCCCTCTAGACTTAGCTGCTGTTGAAGTTCCATCTATTAATGGATAAGGTTTTTCTGCTAACATATAAGAATTTTTGAAGACAGAAATACCCAATATCTTGTTCTAGCAAGATATTGGGTATTTCTGTCTTTATTTTGAATCTTTTTTTCTTCTTAATCTTTCTATTCAGAATTCAGTTAACGACGAGATTTAGTATCCTTTCTTGCATTTTCATAACTCGTGAAATGCCGAGTAGGCACGAATTCCCCCAATTTGCGACCTACCATAGGATTTGTTATGTAAATAGGTATATGTTCCTTTCCATTATGAATCGCGATTGTATGGCCAACCATTGTGGGTAGAATGCTAGATGCCCGGGACCACGTTACTATTGTTTCTTTCTCCTCCTTCATATTGACCTTTTCTATCTTTGCCAATAAATGATGAGCTACAAAAGGATTCGTTTTTTTTCGTGTCACAGCTGATTACTCCTTTTTTCCTTTTTAAAGAGTGGCATTCTATGTCCAATATCTCGATCGAAGTACGGAGGTCAGAATAAATAGAATAATGATCAATGGAAAAAAGAAAAAAATCCTTTAGCTGGATAAGGGGCGGATGTAGCCAAGTGGATCAAGGCAGTGGATTGTGAATCCACCATGCGCGGGTTCAATTCCCGTCGTTCGCCCATCGCATTATTGCAAATTCCAAAAATGCAATTTTCCATATTCCTAGTTACGTATTTACTTACGGCGACGAAGAATAAAACTATCGCTATATTTTTTCCTTTTCCTAGTTCTTCTTCCAAGCGCAGGATAACCCCAAGGGGTTGTGGGTTTTTTTCTACCAATGGGAGCTTTCCCTTCACCGCCCCCATGGGGGTGGTCCACAGGGTTCATAACTACCCCTCTTACTACGGGGCGTTTACCTAGCCAACACTTAGATCCGGCTCTACCCAAACTTTTTTGGTTCACCCCAACATTACCCACTTGTCCGACTGTTGCTAAGCAGTTTTGGGATACTAAACGGACCTCCCCAGATGGTAATCTTAAAGTGGCCGATTTACCCTCTTTTGCAATGAGTTTCGCTACAGCACCTGCTGCTCTAGCTAATTGCCCACCCCTTCCACGTGTGATTTCTATGTTATGCATGGCCGTGCCTAAGGGCATATCGGTTGAAGTAGATTCTTCTTTTCTCTCAAAAAACCCCTTCCCAAACTGTACAAGCTTCTTCCAAAGCATACGGCTTTCTAGATGTATATGACGATCTCTAGACAGATGGATCTTATATGAATCATATGATGAAGTACCACATGAGTGGATATATAGGAAAGGAATCCAAATCTGCCGAATCGCTCATGTTATGATCTTCTACATCCTAGGTCTCTGCGTTCCGTCATCTGGCTTATGTTCTTCATGTAGCATTCAGATCGAATGACTCTATGAAATTACGTCGATACTTCCACATATTATGGGTAACGTAGGAGACATCCCTATTTTCCCCCGGGGGTCTTAATTACCACTGCTTAGCTTTCAATTTGCCTCTGACCATCAAATTAAATGTGAATAACCCGTCCTCCTCTCTTTGAAACAAGGGGCGCTTCCGGTTCTGTGCGTGCTTCAAACAATTTTGTCTTCTCCATATTACCATATCTCTAGAGCCAATAATTTTCTATGAGGAACTACTGAACTCAATCACTTGCTGCCGTTACTCAACAGTTTTCTGTTGAGGTCTATCCCGTAGAGGTAGTCAAATTGGATCAGTGATCGATTTCTAGGTTTCGTCGTAAACCTAATTGGTTACTTCCAATTACGTAAATCAATAGTTCAAACCGCACTCAAAGGTAGGGCATTTCCCATTGATATAGGAACTTTTGTACCAGAAACAATAGTATCTCCAATTATAGCCCCTCTGGGATGTAAAATATATCTCTTCTCACCATCCCCATAGTGTATGAGACAAATGTATGCATTTCGATTAGGGTCGTATTCTATGGTTACGATTCTACCAGATATGTCTTTTTGATTCCGTCGAAAATCTATTTTACGGTATAGGCGCTTATGACCTCCCCCTCTATGCCTTGCGGTAATGATTCCTCTGGAATTACGACCTTTACCACAACGGTGCCGTCCATGGATCAAATTATTTCGTGGATTGGATTTCACTTGCCTGTCTACGGTTCCCTTGCGTGTGCTCGGGATAGGTGTTTTGTATAAATGTTTCGCCGTATTATTAAGTATTCTCCTTTAGTTTTTTTCTCTATCTAGAAGTGGAATAGAATAACCCGGTTGAAGGGTAATGATCATACGTCTGTAATGCATTGTATGGCCCAGAATAGGTCCTATTCTTCTACCTTTTCCAGGTAGTCGATGGCTATTCACAGCTACCACCTTAACACCAAAGAAGAGTTCGACCCAATGCTTTATTTCTGTCTTAGTGAATCCCGATTCGACATTAAAAGTATATTGATTCTTTCCCAATAAACGAAGACTTTTTTCTGTAAATACTGCGTATTTGATTCCATCCATAAATCGACTTTCCCTCCTATGCTCTGAGTTCCAGTATCGATAAGAATTCGAGTTCTTATTGTTCTTATGTTATGGTATGAATATACCATACCAATTCGTTATGTATGGATGATGGATGAGATTCCATGGATAGAGAGCCAGTTCCAATAGACTTATGGAATGTTCCCGTTCGTGTGCATCCAGCAGGAATTGAACCCGCAAATTTACCAATTATGAGTTGGGCGCTTTAACCATTCAGCCATGGATGCTTAACAGGGATCATCGTACATCGTAAATAACCAATTTTCATATAGAAAGACATATCATAGAAAAATGAAATCGAAAATATTCCGAGATGGCAAATATTCGGAGATGACTATGAAAACACCTCTCTGGATCCTCGAATTGAAAGAGAGATTGAGAGGGATCAAGAATCCTAATTCTCGCTATTTGGAATGGATCCAATTCTATTGAGTCTGACTCATAGTGATCATTTCTCTTTAGCAAAGAATGACCTTGGTTATCAAAGGATTGAACAACCGGGATCCATTTACTTATGATACCTAGTTGGCATTGATAACAAGGATCTAATGAATTATGAGTTTAATAGATCCTCTTTAGCAGAAAGACGTATATTCCTTGCTCATTATCAGACAATCACTTATTCCCAAACCTCGTGTGGGACTAATCGTT
>NW_028261006.1:0-35045 GCF_056163025.1 Triticum urartu | reverse complement strand
GGATGCTACTACCGTACTTTCCAGAGGATTAGCTTCCAAGGGTATTTATCCAGCAGTAGATCCTTTAGATTCAACCTCGACTATGTTACAGCCTCGGATCGTTGGCAACGAACATTATGAAACTGCGCAAAGAGTT
This sequence comes from Triticum urartu, assembly GCF_056163025.1. Lineage (NCBI taxonomy): Eukaryota > Viridiplantae > Streptophyta > Magnoliopsida > Poales > Poaceae > Triticum > Triticum urartu. Next base: position 34,909 of record NW_028261006.1, on the reverse strand, counting down.
AAGGAAACTTTACAACGTTACAAAGAACTTCAGGACATTATCGCAATTCTTGGCTTGGATGAATTATCGGAAGAGGATCGTTTAACTGTAGCAAGAGCAAGAAAAATTGAGCGTTTCTTATCACAACCGTTCTTTGTGGCAGAAGTTTTTACTGGTTCTCCAGGAAAGTATGTTGCTCTTGCGGAAACTATTAGGGGATTTCAACTAATCCTTTCCGGAGAATTAGACGGCCTACCTGAACAGGCTTTTTATTTGGTGGGTAACATCGATGAAGCTAGCACGAAAGCTATAACCTTAGAAGAGGAGAACAAATCGAAGAAATGAAATTAAATCTTTATGTACTGACTCCTAAGCGAATTATTTGGGATTGTGAAGTGAAAGAAATCATTTTATCCACTAATAGTGGCCAAATTGGCGTATTACCAAACCACGCCCCCATTAACACAGCAGTAGATATGGGTCCTTTGAGAATACGCCTCCTCAACGACCAATGGTTAACAGCGATTCTGTGGAGCGGTTTTGCGAGAATAGTTAATAATGAGATCATCATTTTAGGAAATGATGCGGAACTGGGTAGTGATATTGATCCGGAAGAAGCTCAAAAGGCACTTGAAATAGCCGAAGCTAACTTGAGTAAAGCTGAGGGTACGAAAGATTTGGTTGAAGCGAAGCTCGCTCTCAGACGAGCTAGGATACGAATCGAGGCTGTCAATTGGATTCCCCCATCCAATTGAAGACAATCCAGTGGTTTATAGTTGATACAAAGAAAAAGGGAAGAGGGGTAGAAAAAGTTATTAGATAGCGAAGCGAAGTAAGTCCAATGCTATCTAGTAATTTTTCTACCTACTTACCTACTATTGGATTTGAACCAATGACTCCCGCCGTATGAAAGCAATACTCTAACCACTGAGTTAAGTAGGCAATTTATCACCACAAAGGAAGACCCATTACTTCGATCGATTATATATTGAATCCCTTTTCTAAGCAATACCGCTCTGTTATTGGTCTGTTATATACTAAATACTAAACTAAATACTAAACAGATACAGATCAAAGGGGTATCCTCTGGCATTAGAAAATATTCATCTTGACAAGAAATTATCTATATGTTAAGATATCTCTGATAAGGGCTATAGCTCAGTTCGGTAGAGCAACTCGTTTACACGTGCGCCAATGCTTTTCAAAGGAGCTTATTATGCAATGAACATAATCGATCTTATTGCAAAATCAATGTCTTACTTCATAGATTCGAGAGAATAGGAGAACAGTAGCCTGACAAACAGTCGGTTCAGTCCGATTCAGGTGCCAATTCAGGTGCCTAATCAAATAGAACCCTTATGGATTTGCTAGTTGATAAGGTAAATATCCAGCCCACTAAATGCTAGGCGTAATGAGGATAAGGGCCTCCAAAAAACTTCTTTTCGTTCTATGAACTTTAAGGTGTATGAAGTCTCATAGTTAACTCTTGCAGTGGAACGATAGAGACTCCATTTCACTTAGGTTGATTTAATTTAGACCGGAGGCAGACCTAAGTCAAGGTAATCCTCCTTTGAAACACTTTGGTATTGCTCCTAGATAGATCATAATACAAAAAATCAATCAGAGCACAGGGAGCCATCTCATTATCTTTCCGTAAAGAAAAACTATGGTGGACTAACTGATCTTTAAATCAGTTTATGAAAGAGCCCAATGCAAAAAAATGCATGTTGGGTCTTTGAAACAGTTCAAATCATTTCGATAATAATCCGTTTGATCTGTTTTACCGAGAAGGTCTACGGTTCGAATCCGTATAGCCCTAATATGCCCTTTTTTAGATTTTAGGATCTCTATCCTATGTTTTCTTTAGTTTAGTATAGTTTTCATTTTCTCATTAGTATTTGTTTATAGACTGGATAGGCGCCTGCGACATAGAATAGAGATAAAAGCATTACCAAAGGCTCATTCATCGAAAATCAAAATCATACAGACAGGAAAAGAAAAACGAATTTCTATCAAATCAATAGAAGAAAGGATCCTTTCCCTGATTTGAATCCCGTCCTCCTTCAAATAGGATATCTCTAGACTTCCCTATAATAACTGCAATGATTTTATCCATTTTGCGAATTCCTACTTTGTTTTAAGTATATTTATTACTTTGTTTATAGATACATTATGTAAATTGATCAACTTTAAATAGAAAAAATAAAGTAAAGAGTAAATAAGAAAACAGAATATTCTGTCTCATAGTTCTGAAATAGAGTTCTTTATTTTTATTTTATAGTATTACTTCTCATTAATTATACTGCATAGATTAGTCCTACTATCTTAATTAGGTTCTAATTTAGTAGTATTCTCATTTTTATTTAATAGTCTCTTATTATTTTATTATTAAATATTAAATAAAGGATAGAGCTATTCTTTTTTCTAGAGATTCTAGAGAAAGCGAGACAAAGTGAAACGAGAAAGTTTTCTTTATATAAGAATTAGATCTACATACACCATATCTAAATAGAATGGAAATCCAAAAGAAAGGGAGTTGGGATTCCATTGGATGAATCTTTAAAGAAGATGCAGCACAGAGGAAACAAAGGCTAAACTTAAACTAAGCGCTTTTGTTTGAACAAAAAAGATTCTTGTTTCACCGAGGAAAAGAGAGAAGTTCTGGATAAATTGACAATGCTGAATTGAATTGACTAATTTAAGTTCCGCCTATTCCACATTAATGGGAGTACATTATGTTTCTGCTTCACGAATATGATATTTTTTGGACATTTCTAATAATAGCAAGCCTTATTCCTATTTTGGCATTTTCGATTTCAGGACTTTTAGCCCCGGTTAGTGAAGGACCAGAGAAGCTTTCTAGTTATGAATCGGGTATAGAACCCATGGGAGGGGCTTGGGTACAATTCCGAATACGCTATTATATGTTTGCGCTCGTTTTTGTTGTTTTTGATGTGGAAACCGTCTTTCTATACCCTTGGGCAATGAGTTTCGACGTATTGGGTGTATCCGTTTTTATCGAAGCTTTGATTTTCGTGCTTATCTTAGTTGTTGGTTTAGTTTATGCATGGCGAAAAGGAGCCTTGGAATGGTCTTAACTGAATATTTAGACAAAAAAAAAGAAGGAAAAGATTCTATTGAGACAGTTATGAATTTGATTGAGTTTCCCTTACTTGACCAAACAAGTTCCAATTCTGTTATTTCAACTACACCAAATGATCTTTCGAATTGGTCAAGACTCTCCAGTTTATGGCCCCTTCTATACGGTACCAGTTGTTGTTTCATTGAATTTGCTTCATTAATAGGCTCACGATTCGACTTTGATCGTTATGGATTGGTACCAAGATCAAGTCCTAGGCAAGCAGACCTAATTTTAACAGCCGGTACGGTAACAATGAAAATGGCTCCCTCTTTAGTGAGATTATACGAGCAAATGCCTGAACCAAAATACGTCATTGCTATGGGAGCCTGTACTATTACAGGGGGAATGTTCAGTACGGATTCCTATAGTACTGTTCGGGGAGTTGATAAGTTAATTCCTGTGGATGTCTACTTGCCGGGCTGCCCACCTAAACCGGAGGCAGTTATAGATGCCCTAACAAAACTTCGTAAGAAGATATCGCGAGAAATAGTTGAGGATCAAACTCTATCTCAAAATAAAAATAGATGTTTTACTACCAGTCACAAGCTTTATGTTAGGCGCAGTACTCATACAGGAACTTATGAGCAAGAATTGCTCTATCAATCACCATCTACATTAGATATATCTTCTGAAACTTTTTTCAAATCCAAAAGTTCAGTACCTTCCTACAAATTAGTGAATTAGGAGAGGGGCTCTTTTGTGTAGAAAAATAAAAAGCAGGGCAATCTTTCAAACTTGCATCCGAAATGTGAAATATTTATACAAAGAGGGAGAGATGAAGACAATGCAGCAGGGTTGGTTATCTAATTGGCTAGTCAAACATGAGGTGGTTCATAGATCTTTGGGCTTTGATCACCGAGGAATAGAGACTTTACAAATAAAAGCAGGGGATTGGGATTCCATTGCTGTCATTTTATATGTATATGGTTACAATTATTTACGCTCCCAATGTGCTTATGATGTAGCACCCGGTGGATCTTTAGCTAGCGTGTATCATCTTACGAGAATACAATATGGTATAGATAATCCAGAAGAAGTCTGCATAAAAGTCTTTGCCCAAAAGGATAATCCTAGAATTCCGTCTGTCTTCTGGATTTGGAGAAGTGCCGATTTTCAAGAACGCGAATCTTATGATATGGTGGGAATCTCTTATGATAATCATCCGCGCCTTAAACGTATCCTAATGCCTGAAAGTTGGATAGGCTGGCCCTTACGTAAGGATTATATAACCCCCAATTTTTATGAAATACAAGATGCTCATTGAATGATAAGAAATTCATGCTCACTTATACAACACAACTCCAGATTTTATTCAAGTCAAGGAATATTTTTAGGTTCTTTTCCTAGATGAAACGGAATACCTATTTATAATTAATTCCTAATTATACAAAAGCATTCCAGATAGACTGAGCAAAAAAAGGGTTTCATTTGGATTCCCCTATTTTGAAAATCGCATATTAATTTCCTTCATATGAACAGAAAAATAGGATGACTCAAAGAAGTTCTCTACCAGGAACTTTGTACCGCGCACATTACTTAGCACAACTAGGAAAATAAGATAAGATAAAGATAAGCAAGACTAAAAAAATATTCGTCGGAATAGCGGAATACAAAATTAAGAAACGCAAAAAAATAAAGGGGAATCTCACCCCCTTCTTTATCATAAAGAAAAGATATATTTTAAAACTTCTTTAAAAAGAAAAAGAAGTGCCTCTATATTTATATTATAGATTTATCCACTTAGATGAATAAATATTATTAATGAATATGTATCACAATCCATCTCGAGGTATTTGGATCAATACCTATTCGGTGGATCTTTTTTTTTTTTTTCTCTGCCAGGAACCAGATTTGAACTGGTGACACGAGGATTTTCAGTCCTCTGCTCTACCAACTGAGCTATCCTGACCTTTTCTTGTGCATCATCCTAGTAGAGTATTTGTATCTATGTCAATTAAAAGGACTAAAAATTAATTAAAGTATTTCAAATTTTAAATTTGAAAATGGGGGGGGTAGTCCTATGCATTGTGCATGGTTTACTTAAATAAAACTTAAAAATAGAGTGAATAACCAAGATTTCTTGCCGATACTCTAATAAAAAAGAAATCTATTCAATGAATAGGATAAGATCCATTGAGTTCTCTTCGCATTCCTTTGTGAAAGAGTAGAATGAGAAAGCTAATGAATCTTAAACCCATTGCATTGATAAAAAGAAAAAAAAGTGCATTGATAAAAAGAAAAAAAAAAAGAGGATAAATAATAATAATATAGTATAGTTAGGGAATAAAAGAGGATTTGGGGATAGAGGGACTTGAACCCTCACAACTTATAAAGTCGACGGATTTTCCTTTTACTAGAAATTTCATTGTTGTCAGTATTGACATGTAGAATGGGACTCTCTCTTTGTCCTCGTCCGATTAATCCACTTTTTTAAAGATCTCGAAAACTTTGAATTTTAATTGAAGAATTTGATTATTCAATATTCGATTGGAGTGGATTCACAATAATGAAAAAAAAAAATTATGATATGAGTTTTTTATTTCATAATCATTATCATTTCTAATTTCATTTTTAAAAAAGATAAAGAACCTATATTATAATTAGAATATAATATGAGTTCTGTGATTAATCGTTTGCTATGTCAGTATCTATACGTGTTTATTAAATGTATAAGGTATAAAACCCCTCTTTCTCTAATTTAGAACTAGAAGGAATTCCACTAACAACACAACGTAATTAACTCGATTCGTTAGAACAGCTTCCATTGAGTCTCTGCACCTATCCTTTTCCTTTGTATTCTAGTTCGAGAACCCCTTGTTTTCTCAAAACACGGATTTGGCTCAGGATTGCCCTTTTTTAATTCCAGGGTTTCTCTGAATTTGGAAGTTACCACTTAGCAGGTTTCCATACCAAGGCTCAATACAATCAAGTCCGTAGCGTCTACCGATTTCGCCATATCCCCATTTCCCTCTTCTTTGAGACCAGGATTCCTTGTGTAATTTCATCCATCTCTTAGTTTTTTTTTTGAATCATTGAGTTCATCACTCAACGTAGTCTAGCAGTTCAGTTCGACTCTATTTGAGAGACCTCGCTTGCTTATTGCAATTCAGAATTGAATTGATTCTATCCTTGATGTATTTGCAATTCAATCCGAATCAATATATCCAAAAGTTTTTATCTCCCCCACCTCCCGTCTTACTTTTTTATAGTATTCAAAATTATACTATAACGCTTGATATTTATTCTTTTTTTCTAATCAGAATTAGCAATTTTATTTACTCTGACTCTATGTTCCCCTTAGTGAAATATTAATCCTCAAATTATTAACAAATAATAAAGTCTATAATGATCGAATGAAAATACCAATAAATTCTATAATTTTATTTTTTAATATCCTATAGTTAAGCATATCAAGCTAACTTTATCTTTAAGAAGTTTTAGTATTTTTTTATTTTTATAAGTATAACTTCAAATTTAGAACTAGTTAATAGCTAAGATTAATAACTAATATCTGAGATTTTACGGATTTCCTATACTATACCTATTTCTATTTGTTACACTATTTCCGTTATGTAAGCCCACTTAGCTCAGAGGTTAGAGCATCGCATTTGTAATGCGAGGGTCATCGGTTCAAATCCGATAGTCGGCTTTTTTTTCTCTATCGATGTTCTACGAACAAGAATCTCTTTTTTTCCGAATTAAATGGAGAATCCAGGATCTTTTATGTTTTTTACCTTACAATTTTGCTAGATACAAAACAATAAAATAAATAATATATATACAAAAAAAAAAGATTTTGATGAAATTCCATTTTTTGGGGTACTTTAGTTGATTTTACTCTGTTTATCCTGTAGTTTAATTCAGTTTTAATTTCGATGTATTCTGTAATGTAAATACAATGAAATTAATTGTGTAAAATGAAATTTCAATAAAATAAAAAAAGGAGTCTTCATGTCCCGTTATCGAGGACCTCGTTTAAAAAAAATACGCCGTCTGGGAGCTTTACCAGGACTCACTAGAAAAACACCTAAATCCGGAAGTAATCTTAAAAAAAAATTCAATTCTGGGAAAAAGGAGCAATATCGTATTCGTCTTCAAGAAAAACAGAAATTGCGTTTTCATTATGGTCTGACAGAACGACAATTACTTAGATATGTACATATCGCTGGAAAAGCAAAAAGGTCAACAGGCCAGGTTTTACTACAATTACTTGAAATGCGTTTGGATAATATCCTTTTTCGATTGGGTATGGCTTCAACCATTCCTGGGGCCCGCCAATTAGTCAACCATAGACATATTTTAGTTAATGGTCGTATAGTCAATATACCAAGTTTTCGTTGCAAACCCCGAGATATTATTACTACGAAAGATAACCAAAGATCAAAAGGTCTGGTTCAAAATTATATTGCTTCATCGGACCCGGGGAAATTGCCAAAGCATTTGGCGATTGACACGTTGGAATATAAAGGACTAGTAAATAAAATCCTAGATAGGAAGTGGGTCGGTCTCAAAATAAATGAGTTGTTAGTTGTAGAATATTACTCTCGTCAGACTTGAACTTAACGAAAAAAGGAAAGGTTCATAGAATTTTCTTCCCCTTCCCCTTTCCCCGAACTAAATCGCCCTAAGACCATTACCATTAATTTGTATTTTCCCATCAACTAGCTAAAATTGATTAACCCTAGGATTAGGATCCTTTTTTCTTTTTTCCTCTATGTGTATTTTACATACCACAGTAATTTGCTATAGAGAATTTCTAATTTCTATTAAATCAAAATAAGATAATATAAGATATTATATTATTGCTGGAAAAAATTGTTATTTGATTTGATACATTGTGATCCTTAACGTTGATGAATTAAGAAAAACGGAAAGAGAGGGATTCGAACCCTCGGTAAACAAAAGTCTACATAGCAGTTCCAATGCTACGCCTTGAACCGCTCGGCCATCTCTCCTACATAACTTATTATGGAAAATAAACTGAGTGAATAGCGAGTTTTCTTATTCCTGCAGTACAGGTACAACCGCAACCACTCGGGGGTTCCATAGTTCTATTGGAAAAATTCCTTTTGATCTAAGTGGAAGGATACAGGATTTTTTACTAGAAATTGCGCTCGCTATAAAATAAAAGTTTTAATTTGGGTTTTCCCGCAACTAAAGAAAAAGAAAATGGAAGAATTCTTCTTATTGCATAATAAAATAAAGAAACCTTAGAATTCCGTTTGCATAAGATACGCTACACCATACTATCGAAATCAAAAATAGGGTATGAGACAATTAATAACTTTGAAAACACGAAATAGTTGATAACATAAGTTGTTGTTCAGAAATAGGAAAGTGGAATGAAATCCAGTCTTAGTCAAATATTTCATATCTCTTCGTGTCCAAGCAGAAGGAAAAGGATACAATTTGAGCTGAGCGGAAAATCCATATCTCTCTTATCCATTTAAAGCATATGGATTTAGAGTAGAGCATATGGATCAATCTATTTATAATTATAAGAATCGAATGTGTTTGTTTTTATGTTATTTTGTGAAGGAATGAAAACAATTCTATATAGAATGGGTTGGGAATTATGCCTAGATCCCGTGGAAATGGAAATTTCATTGATAAGACCTCCTCAATTGTAGCCAATATTTTATTGCGAATAATTCCGACAACCTCAGGAGAAAAAAAGGCATTTACTTATTATAGAGATGGTGCGATTTGACTCTTTTTTTTGCTTTTTTTTAGCCCTACCTATACCTCAGTCTTACGAAAAAGAGAGGGGGGTTGGCATAGAGAGAACCAAATTTGTAAAGCAAACAAACCCACGCTTCGGGAAGGTGAGGCGAACTAACAATTCCTTCCGTCGTGTATCCTCGATTGATGCGGCTTCAGATACTTCAATTGTAGATTTGAGTATTGAGCGAAAGGTTACACCTACAGGATATGGTATGGTATGGATTACAGGCCAATCCTACTCTATTAGTATCCGTAGGCAGCATAGGGGAGAAAAGCACTACACCTAGAAATAGGAATCAACAAGAGAAAAACTTTGTTAGAAATTACCCCTTTCCTGATCGGTATCAGGGCTGGGAAGAATGGTTGGGATAACAAACAACCATCAGGTTTGTACTTTGGATACCCCTATAACCATCAAAGATCGTTGAAGTAGCTAATTCCTCTAAATAGGAGGCGTTGAGAACAAAGAAATTATTGGAGCTATCGTTTTCCTCTAGCATTAATAGAATTCATTGGTGTTAAGAAAAACCTCTTGTGGGAAGGTTGGCTAGAGATTTCTTGGAAAAATACCAGCCCCTTTCGGTTCATAATGAGACGGGACTAATTCTATTTTGATTCTATAGATTATTTCGCTTAGTACTATTATGTACAGAAGGGAGGAGCCGTATGAGATGAAAACCTCATGTACGGTTTTGGAACGGAGATTTTTTGAATAGAATGAACGACCGTAACGGATGTTGGCTCAATCCGAAGGAAATTATGCGGAAGCTTTGCAAAATTATTATGAAGCTACGCGACTAGAAATCGATCCCTATGATCGAAGTTATATACTCTATAACATAGGCCTTATACACACAAGCAATGGAGAGCATACAAAGGCTTTGGAATATTATTTCCGGGCACTAGAACGAAACCCCTTCTTACCGCAAGCTTTTAATAATATGGCCGTGATCTGTCATTACGTGCGACTATCTCCACTATAGAAAGAAAAAAAAAAAAGAGAGGATCAAATTTTCTAGTAAATACTAGAAAAAAAGGGCTTTCTACATAGGGATCGTAAAAACAACGATTTTTCCCTATCAGCTGTAGGAAGGAAGGACACTTCACGAGAATCAAAAAACGAAGAAAGTATGGCCTATACTACTACTCTATGGATAAAGTTTCTCAAATTGATAGAGAAAGCACCGTAAAGATCAATTAGTGAGCGACTGGGTCGATACAACTAAAAAAAACTGCTTACTTATCCCATGATATGGGGCAAAATTTAGGAATCCGCTTATGTAATAGAGCCGATCCACTAAGGGATTAAGCAGCGGTGTAGTATCAGATCCCAAAGATAGTAAGTTCTTTTTTCTTTCTTATGGAAAAAAGTCTTTTTCAAGGATTCTATAGAGATTTCATATATGAAACCGGGATAGTTACCTCTCAGAAAATTTGAACGAAGGCTCTATATCTATCTATGCTTCATTCTTCTGAAGGTGGGAAAAAAGATCAAACTGATTATTGATAAAAATTAGGGTTTGAAACTTAGGTAATTAATTTCTTCTGCTTAACCCAAGAACAAATTGGATCGATTTTTGATAAATCGAATTCAGTTAAGATAGGGGAAATTCAGATAGCAATTTCTGAGCCGTATGAGGTAGGAAACTCTCAAGTACGGTTCTAAGGGAAGGAACTTCCTATTCCGACCGAGGAGAACAGGCCATTCTACAGGGTGATTCGGAAATTGCGGAAGCTTGGTTTGATCAAGCTGCTGAATATTGGAAACAAGCTATAGCGCTTACTCCGGGAAATTATATTGAAGCACAGAACTGGTTGAAGATTACGAAGCGCTTTGAATTTGAATAAGACCATGCTCCTTCTTTTTCATAAAATGGGTGGTTTGGTTGTTGATCCATTAATCAAATAAATTAGGTCGTAAGATCGAATCAAGAATTTCATTATATCCATTTCTTATACCTTCTATTTTATATGATATTTCATAAGAATAAACCATAGGGATAGGGTCTAGAATAGAAGTAATAAAGTGAATAAAAAGAGGGGGCAATCTAAATATTGCTAATATATTAGGACCATCTTATTAATAATTCTAATGAGTTATCTTGGAATTTAGAATCAAATAAAAAACCCTATATTATGCTCAAGGAAAGTAGATATAGATAGGAGCTTATGCCCTCAAAAAAAATACACTAGTTTCTTAAATTAAAAATAAAAAAGATTTTTTTCTTACGTCGAGAAATATTTGTTTTTCAAGATAAACAATGTCCGTTAGGCACCTAATCTTTATGTCATAATAGACCCGAACACTTGCCTCGGATTGACTTCAATATATAATTGCTCCAGTGAATAACTAAAAAAAAAATAGAAGGATGGTAGATAGTAAAGAAAAGAACTAATCACAATATCTATCTTTCAAAATCTATCTTTCAAAATCTATCTTTCAAAATATATATCTTTCAAAGATTCACTAAAAAGACAGTTGGCGGGTCTCTTTGTATGTCTTGTCCGGAAAGAGGAGGACTTAATGATTATTCGTTCGCCGGAACCAGAAGTAAAAATTGTTGTGGATAGGGATCCTGTAAAAACATCTTTTGAGGAATGGGCCAGACCCGGCCATTTCTCAAGAACACTAGCTAAGGGCCCTGATACTACCACTTGGATCTGGAACCTACATGCTGATGCTCACGATTTCGATAGTCATACTGGTGATTTGGAGGAGATTTCTCGAAAAGTCTTTAGTGCTCATTTCGGGCAACTTTCCATTATCTTTCTTTGGTTGAGTGGCATGTACTTTCATGGCGCCCGTTTTTCCAATTATGAAGCATGGCTAAGTGATCCTACTCACATTGGACCCAGTGCTCAGGTAGTTTGGCCTATAGTAGGGCAAGAAATATTGAATGGTGATGTAGGCGGGGGTTTCCGAGGAATCCAAATAACCTCTGGTTTTTTTCAGCTTTGGCGAGCATCTGGAATAACTAGTGAATTACAACTCTATTGTACTGCAATTGGTGCATTGATTTTTGCAGCGTTAATGCTTTTTGCTGGTTGGTTCCATTATCACAAAGCCGCTCCCAAATTGGCCTGGTTCCAAGATGTAGAATCCATGTTGAATCACCACTTAGCGGGATTATTAGGACTTGGGTCTCTTTCTTGGGCGGGGCACCAAATTCATGTATCTTTACCAATTAACCAATTTCTTGACGCTGGGGTGGATCCTAAAGAGATACCACTTCCTCATGAATTTATCTTGAATCGGGACCTTTTGGCTCAACTTTATCCTAGTTTTGCCGAAGGAGCAACCCCTTTTTTCACTTTAAATTGGTCCAAATACGCAGAATTTCTGACTTTTCGCGGAGGACTAGATCCAGTAACCGGTGGTCTCTGGCTGACCGATATTGCGCACCATCATTTAGCTATTGCTATTCTTTTCCTAATCGCAGGTCATATGTATAGGACCAATTGGGGTATTGGCCATGGACTTAAAGATATTTTGGAGGCTCACAAGGGCCCATTTACAGGACAAGGCCATAAGGGTCTTTATGAAATCTTAACAACGTCATGGCATGCTCAATTATCTCTTAACCTAGCTATGCTAGGCTCTACAACCATTGTTGTAGCTCATCATATGTATTCTATGCCTCCCTATCCATACCTAGCTACTGACTATGGTACACAACTTTCCTTGTTCACACACCACATGTGGATTGGCGGATTTCTAATAGTCGGTGCTGCTGCACATGCAGCAATTTTTATGGTAAGAGACTATGATCCAACTACTCGATACAACGATCTATTAGATCGCGTCCTTAGACACCGCGATGCAATCATATCCCACCTTAACTGGGTATGTATATTTCTAGGTTTTCACAGTTTTGGCTTGTACATTCATAATGATACCATGAGTGCTTTAGGCCGTCCACAAGATATGTTTTCGGATACTGCCATACAATTACAACCTATCTTTGCTCAATGGGTACAAAATATCCATGCTACTGCGCCTGGCGTAACAGCTCCTGGTGCAACAACAAGTACTAGCTTAACGTGGGGAGGCGGCGAGTTAGTAGCAGTAGGTGGCAAAGTGGCTTTGTTACCTATTCCATTAGGAACCGCAGATTTTTTAGTCCATCACATTCATGCATTTACCATACATGTGACTGTATTAATACTTTTGAAAGGTGTTTTATTTGCTCGGAGTTCCCGTTTGATACCCGATAAAGCAAATCTAGGTTTTCGCTTTCCTTGCGATGGGCCTGGCCGAGGGGGAACATGTCAAGTATCCGCCTGGGATCATGTTTTCTTAGGTTTATTCTGGATGTACAATGCAATTTCGGTAGTCATTTTCCATTTCAGTTGGAAAATGCAGTCGGATGTTTGGGGTACTATAAGTGATCAAGGGGTGGTAACTCATATTACAGGGGGAAACTTTGCACAGAGTTCCATTACGATTAATGGGTGGCTTCGAGATTTCTTGTGGGCACAGGCATCGCAAGTCATTCAGTCTTATGGTTCTTCATTATCTGCATATGGTCTTTTTTTCTTAGGTGCTCATTTTGTCTGGGCCTTCAGTTTAATGTTTTTATTCAGCGGCCGTGGTTATTGGCAAGAACTCATTGAATCTATCGTTTGGGCTCATAACAAATTAAAAGTTGCTCCTGCTACTCAGCCTAGAGCCTTGAGCATTATACAAGGACGCGCTGTAGGAGTAACCCATTACCTTCTGGGTGGAATTGCCACGACATGGGCATTCTTCTTAGCGAGAATTATTGCAGTAGGATAGTGGCTAGGAGGATTTGAAAGGCATTATGGAATTAAGATTTCCCAGGTTTAGCCAAGGCTTAGCTCAGGACCCCACTACTCGTCGTATTTGGTTTGGTATTGCTACCGCACATGATTTCGAAAGTCATGATGATATTACTGAAGAACGTCTTTATCAGAACATTTTTGCTTCTCACTTTGGGCAATTAGCAATAATCTTTCTATGGACGTCCGGAAATCTGTTTCATGTAGCTTGGCAAGGAAATTTTGAATCATGGATACAGGATCCTTTACACGTAAGACCTATTGCTCATGCGATTTGGGATCCTCATTTTGGTCAACCCGCTGTGGAAGCCTTTACTCGAGGAGGTGCTGCTGGTCCAGTGAATATTGCTTATTCTGGAGTTTATCAGTGGTGGTATACAATAGGATTACGCACCAATGAGGATCTTTATACTGGAGCTCTTTTTCTATTATTTCTTTCTACGCTGTCCTTAATAGCGGGTTGGTTACATCTACAACCCAAATGGAAACCAAGCCTTTCGTGGTTCAAAAACGCGGAATCTCGTCTCAATCATCATTTGTCAGGACTTTTCGGGGTAAGTTCTTTGGCTTGGACAGGACATTTAGTTCATGTTGCTATTCCCGCATCCAGGGGGGAGTACGTTCGATGGAATAATTTCTTAGATGTATTACCCTATCCCCAGGGGTTGGGACCCCTTTTGACGGGTCAATGGAATCTTTATGCCCAAAACCCTGATTCGAGTAATCATTTATTTGGTACCGCTCAAGGAGCGGGAACTGCCATTCTAACTCTTCTTGGGGGATTCCATCCACAAACACAAAGTTTGTGGCTGACCGATATGGCTCACCATCATTTAGCTATTGCATTTATTTTTCTCATTGCCGGTCACATGTATCGAACTAACTTCGGAATTGGGCACAGTATTAAAGATCTTTTAGAAGCGCATACTCCTCCGGGGGGTCGATTAGGGCGTGGGCATAAGGGCCTTTATGACACAATCAACAATTCGATTCATTTTCAGTTAGGTCTTGCTCTAGCTTCTTTAGGGGTTATTACTTCCTTAGTAGCTCAACATATGTACTCTTTACCTCCTTATGCATTCATAGCACAAGACTTTACTACTCAAGCTGCTTTATATACTCATCACCAATATATTGCAGGGTTCATCATGACAGGGGCTTTTGCTCATGGAGCTATTTTTTTCATTAGGGATTACAATCCGGAACAGAATGAGGATAATGTATTGGCAAGAATGTTAGACCATAAAGAAGCTATCATATCTCATTTAAGTTGGGCTAGCCTCTTTCTAGGATTCCATACCTTGGGCCTTTATGTTCATAACGACGTCATGCTTGCTTTTGGTACTCCAGAAAAGCAAATCTTGATCGAACCTATATTTGCCCAATGGATACAATCTGCTCATGGCAAGACGACATATGGGTTCGATATACTCTTATCTTCAACGAATGGCCCCGCTTTCAATGCGGGTCGAAGCCTATGGTTGCCCGGATGGTTGAATGCTGTTAATGAGAATAGTAATTCGCTTTTCTTAACAATAGGACCTGGGGATTTCTTGGTTCATCATGCTATTGCTCTAGGTTTGCATACAACTACATTGATTTTAGTAAAGGGCGCTTTAGATGCACGCGGTTCCAAATTAATGCCAGATAAAAAGGATTTTGGATATAGTTTTCCTTGTGACGGCCCAGGGCGCGGCGGTACTTGTGATATTTCTGCTTGGGACGCATTTTATTTGGCAGTTTTCTGGATGTTAAATACCATTGGGTGGGTTACTTTTTATTGGCATTGGAAACATATCACATTATGGCAGGGCAACGTTTCACAATTTAATGAATCCTCCACTTATTTGATGGGATGGTTAAGAGATTACCTATGGTTAAACTCTTCACAACTTATCAATGGATATAATCCTTTTGGGATGAATAGTTTATCGGTATGGGCGTGGATGTTCTTATTTGGACATCTTGTTTGGGCTACTGGATTTATGTTCTTAATTTCCTGGCGGGGGTATTGGCAGGAATTAATTGAGACTTTAGCATGGGCTCATGAACGCACACCTTTAGCTAATTTAATTCGCTGGAGAGATAAGCCCGTGGCTCTTTCCATTGTGCAAGCAAGATTGGTTGGATTAGCTCACTTTTCCGTGGGTTATATATTCACTTATGCAGCTTTCTTGATTGCCTCAACATCAGGCAAGTTTGGTTAATTTAGTTTGTTTTTTTGTACTGTATCAGCACCTAGTTCATTACTCTTGATAGAGAGGGAGGATCTGCCTTTTTAGATTTCTTTTTCTATTTATTTTTCCATCTAGGATTAGAACCGTATACTTGGTAATAATAGCAACGACACATTATGGCAAAAAAAAGTTTGATTCAGAGGGAGAAGAAGCGGCAGAAATTAGAACAGAAATATCATTTGATTCGTCAATCTTTAAAAAAAAAGATAAGAAGCAAAGTTTCTCCCTTGAGTTTGAGTGAAAAAACGAAAATGCGAGAAAAATTGCAATCCCTACCGCGTAATAGTGCACCTACACGCCTTCATCGACGTTGTTTTTTGACCGGAAGACCTAGAGCTAACTATCGACATTTTGGGCTATCCGGACACGTACTTCGAGAAATGGTTTATGAATGTTTGTTACCGGGTGCAACAAGATCCAGTTGGTAAGGATAAAATACCCTTTCGTATTTGTATGGATTTCTGGAATTGATAATCATAGAGGAGCCCTCTTTACCATTCTGTATAAATGGACTATTCTATTTGTATAGATATTGGTAGAGGGGCGTATCCAACCCTCTTTTATCCACTAGTTACCCCTCTTTAGTTTAAGAGTATAGAGCAGTTTGGTAGCTCATAAGGCTCATAACCTTGGGGTTGCGGGTTCGATTCCCACTACCGCCTCCATACTCCTTCTTTATGATATATGCATGATATATATATATACATCATGCATTTGTATCTGGATTTTTTGATTTCCTAAAAGAGTTTTGGTCTAACAGTTTTTTCTCGGAAGAAGCAAAAAAATAAAAGAAAGAATAAAATATGAAAGAAAAGCGTCCATTGTCTAATGGATAGGACAGAGGTCTTCTAAACCTTTGGTATAGGTTCAAATCCTATTGGACGCAATCTTATTTCTATCTATTCTTTAAATAACTATACTAAACTAAAAACAAAGAAAACTTTTTTGCATGATTCAAATGAAAAAGCTTTCTCAACGATTCCTATTCTACTAACAAGAGTAGACATGCAAAATTTATTTGTTACTGAAGAGAAAACCGTTCCAGCTGTTCCTGAATAGCTTCCTTCAAAAGGATTTCCGCTTGCTCGGTGAATGTCTTGCTAGAAGATATAATTTCTTGGAATTGAGGTTTAGTATCTTTTAGATGTTTACGTAACTCATCCAGAAATTTATTTACCTGTTCAATTTCTAACGAATCAAGATATCCTCTTGTTCCGGTATAAATAGTAGCTATCTGCTCTTCCACTGGGAGAGGATTTGCCTGGGATTGTTTAAGCAATTCCCTTAATCGTCGACCCCTTGCCAATTGATTCTGACTTGTTTTATCGAGAGCAGAGGCGAATTGTGCAAAGGCTTGTAACTCTGCGAATTGCGCTAGTTCCAATTTTGATTTGCCAGCTACTTGTTTCATGGCTTTAATTTGAGCCGCGGATCCTACTCTGGAAACAGAAATACCCACATTAATAGCGGGTCGAATTCCGGCATTGAATAGATCCGCAGATAAGAATATTTGTCCATCTGTAATGGAGATTACATTAGTAGGAATATAGGCGGAAACGTCTCCAGATTGAGTCTCAACTATTGGTAAAGCGGTCATACTTCCTTCGCCTAAAAGAGAATTTAATTTAGCGGCTCTTTCTAAAAGGCGTGAATGCAAATAAAAAACATCCCCTGGATAAGCCTCACGTCCGGGAGGTCTTCTTAATAGAAGGGACATTTGGCGATAAGCTTGTGCCTGTTTGGAGAGATCATCATAAATTATTAAAGTATGCCGTTCGCGGTACATAAAATACTCAGCCAGGGCTGCTCCCGTATAAGGAGCGAGGTATTGTAATGTAGCAGGTGAATCCGCCATTTCAGCTACTACAATAGTGTATTCCATGGCCCCCTCCTCATGGAAAGTAGTTACTACTTGAGCTACGGAGGATGCTCTTTGACCGATAGCTACATAAACACATATTACACCTTGCCCTTTTTGATTGAGAATTGTATCTGTGGCTACTGCTGTTTTGCCAGTCTGTCTGTCCCCAATAATTAACTCTCGCTGACCGCGCCCTATAGGGATCATCGAATCGATAGCAATAAGCCCTGTTTGAAGAGGTTCGTATACGGAACGCCTGGAAATTATACTTGGAGCAGGAGATTCAATTAAGCGAGATTCGGAAGCTATAATTTCGCCTTTCCCATCAATAGGTTTAGCCAGAGCATTTACAACACGACCCAAGTAAGCCTCACTCACGGGTATCTGAGCAATTCTTCCTGTTGCTTTTACAAAACTTCCCTCTTGTATCATCAACCCATCGCCCATTAATACAATCCCAACATTTTTGGATTCCAAATTCAGAGCAATACCCCTAGTACCTTCTGCAAATTCGACTAATTCACCTGACATTATTTCACCAAGACCTATAATACGAGCAATCCCATCCCCCACTTGAACTACGCGACCTATATTCTCAATCCCTACTTTCCTATTATATTGTTCAATACGTTCGCGGAGAATTTTATGAATTTCGTCGACTCGAAGGGTTGCCATTAGTGTTTCTTGACTCTTTTTTCGGAAGCAAGGGGAAAAATAATGCCTAAATTCTAAACGAAAGTAGAAGTTCAAGGCCTAATTAATTTAATTATTTCTTCCATTCCAGGGACCCGAGAATGCCAATATTAGCACGAATCGTACGGAAATGTAACTCGGTATTCAAACAACTATTCAGAGTTCCTAGAGCTCCTTGTACGGCCTGTTGGAAAACCCGCTGTCGGACCTGATTCATTGCCCTTTGTTTTTCAAAATAAAGGGTTTCGTTTTTAGACTTTTCCAATTGTTCCAAACTAATAGAAGTAGCATTAATCAAATTTGCTTTTTCTCGTTCTATCTCAGAGTATCCATTCATTCGATACTCATCCGCTTCTAGTTCGACTTTCTGTAATCGAATCCGAGCTTTTTCGAGTTGCTCAATGGTCCCTCTACGCAATTCTTCTGAATTTCGAATAGTACTCAAGATCCTCTGTTTTCGATTATCTAATAAATCTTTTAATGAAAGTAGATTATTTTGTAAGTTTACAACTTTTATGATCTCTTCCCGAACCAAACATGAATCTTTCGATTCATTTGGCTCTCACGCTCCTTTTTTTTTTTCTATAGCTATTTCCATATCTTTTTTTTAAGTAATGAGCCTATCCTCTATCTTCTTTTTTATGTTTATATTTCAATATACCGAAACCTATATAAGACTAGATAAATATTAAGAGGACTCTTCCGCCTAGATAAAAATATATCATGGTCAGCAAAGTTGTTTCTTTATTTTTATTTGCCCTCTAGTTAATAATTTCAATTTCATTAAGAAAAACTAACTAAATAAATGGAAAATGAAAATTAATAGAATTCTTTTTTATTTTTTTTTTCTTCAAATCCAAAAAATTTCTCTTTTTTATACATAGGTCGTCGATTCGGCATTGGTTAAAAAAGGGCAGGGTGCCCCCTTTTTTTTCTAGTAAATAGTTCAAACCATTTTATCGATATGAGTGTTCTATATCAGATAAATTTTACATTAGCTATTTCCCGTTTAAATTGGTACTAATACTAATATAGTTGTAGAAAGAGTACCTCTTTTTGCCTGGACTTCAAGCAGTTTAGCTTTAACCGTGTTAATGGTCTCACATTCTTGGTTTATAGAGAATCAAAGTTGATTTACCAATGAGTCGCGAAATGCTATGGTTCTTCCATATGATTTCTGAATTTATTCAGAAGTAATTCGTCGAGATCGTGCACCCTTTTCTTATTTATCCGAAAAATACTAAAAAATATTATAAAGTGCAGCCGGATAGATCCAATCTATTCTTGAAATAGACAACTCGCACACACTCCCTTTCCAAAAAAAATCAAAACACCAACCACTACAGTTAGATTTATTAGATTTGTTGCTAAAATATCGGTATTAAGCCCGAAACTGCCAGCGGATGGCCAGTGAGCTAAAAAAACGAAAGAATGGGTTACATTTTTCATATGCTCTCCTCTTATAGATAGGACGAACAAAGAACAAAGTTTTTCGATCACTTACTTCGCTCGCCCTTTTTTGATCGGTTTTTTTAATGCAAATAGATTCAATCTAGTAATTTCTTTTAGATTAAGTCTTACGTCTTGTTTGACCGGTGAAAGACTTCCTTTGTTGAAATGTTCTGTTCCCAAAATTCCTAAAATAAAAGGAAAAAACTTTCCACTTTCCTAAACTAAGGACGGGAAATAAGAAGGTGAGCATATCTTCTAAATTAATAATACTCAACTCAGCCCTTCCTAGAATGGGGTATTATCTGTCCCGATAAATAGATAATTCCAGGAGTAATAAATAGGAGTAAATTAAATAAAGTATTGATATAATTGGAATTGTGGAAGCAAATACCAATTTACTAAAAAAAGAAAAAAGTATCTAATCGAAATCGAAAGAATTTTTTTTTTAAGATTAAACAAAAGGGTTCGCAAATAAAAGCGCTAGTGCCACAACTAGTCCATAAATTGTTAAAGCTTCCATAAAAGCTAGACTAAGCAATAAAGTACCTCGTATTTTACCTTCTGCTTCTGGCTGTCTCGCAATACCTTCTACAGCTTGTCCTGCAGCAGTACCTTGACCAACTCCAGGTCCAATAGAAGCAAGCCCTACGGCCAATCCAGCAGCAATAACAGAAGCAGCAGCAATTAGTGGATTCATGGTGAGTAGTTCCTCGTGTCAAAAAAAAGAAATGGTTAAGGATACAATCAACCAATAAATTCTTACTTCTAAGCTCTATTGGGGAGAAGTAAAGTAACTAAAAAGTACAAATTGAAATCAAATTGAAATGATAATGTGAATTGTCCGAACTACATAGAAGGGAATTCCATATCCATATATCGGATTAGATAATGAATCTAACCTAGGAATATATAATATAATATCCTATATATATACATTTGTTTCTTCTATTTTGTTTGCATATTTTCTCATTTTCTATTGAATCGGATTCTAAAATCATTGCTTAAAGTGGAAACCTGCATAAAAGAGGACTCCACTTATAGACATTAAGGATATTATAGTATAGATCTAGCCTGACTCCACCCTCCTTAATGCATATATACTTTGAAAATTCCATAATATAGTCTATTCTATTCTCTCTCCTACAACTCTAGGCTATATATTCATACGCATTTCTAACTATTTTTTTGCAACCAAGCAGATTATCTGGAACCATGCATGAATTGAGCTAAGCTGCAAAAAAAAAAAATACTATTTCCAAAAAGAGTCAATTCAATGATGACCCTCCATGGATTCACCTATATAGGCTGCGGCTAATGTTGCAAAAATAAGAGCTTGAATACCGCTTGTAAATAATCCAAGAAACATGACCGGTATAGGGATTACTAAGGGGACTAAAGAAACAAGAACAACAACGACTAATTCATCCGCCAATATATTCCCGAAAAGTCGAAAGCTAAGCGATAATGGTTTTGTGAAATCTTCTAGGATGTTAATTGGTAAAAGGATTGGAGTTGGTTTAATATATTTCTCGAAATAGCTCAATCCTTTTTTGCTAAGACCAGCATAAAAATATGCCGCTGACGTGAGTAAAGCTAAAGCAACAGTAGTATTTATATCATTCGTGGGCGCTGCTAATTCCCCATGGGGTAACTCTATAATTTTCCAAGGTAAAAGAGCACCCGACCAATTCGAAACAAAAATAAAAAGGAACATAGTTCCAATAAAGGGAACCCAGGGACCATATTCTTCTCCAATCTGAGTTTTGCTCAAGTCTCGAATAAACTCAAGGACATATTCAAAAAAATTCTGACCGTCGGTCGGGATGGTTTGTGGATTCCGAACAGCTATGACAACTGAACCTAGCAAGATAGTAATTACGACCCAAGAAGTGATGAGTACTTGGGCATGAATTTGGAAACCTCCTATTTGCCAATAGAAGTGTTGGCCTACTTCTACACCCGATATATCGTATAACCCCTTGAGTGTTTTAATGGAACAAGGTATAATATTCATATTGTCCTCTGATAAAAATTGAACTTCAAAAAAGGAATTCTTTTGATTCAACCATCTCTTTCTCAACTCAGCAACTTGAAGTATTAATCTTATATTTAGGATACCAAGAAAGCACATCAGATCATAATATATATCAATACCCTCTAATATATATCAATATTCCCCTTCTTTTTTCTATGCAAAAAAAATTCTATGCAAAAAAAAAGATATAGTAAAGTAAGTGATTCCATAAATTTACGCAGTTGCCCAAGAATTCACTATATATTCTTAATCAACGATTTCTTATATAGAGAGAACGGCCCTCACAAATTGAAAATACTAATTTGTTAAGAATCAATCGAATTGAAGTCATAGTGTCATCGTTGGCTGGAATCGATATATTCGCGAGATCCGGGTCACAATTTGTATCGACTAAAGAAATAGTAGGAATCCCCAAAATGGCACATTCCCGAAGAGCTATATACTCTTTTTGCTGATCAAGGACGATCACAATGTCTGGCAATCTCGTCATATATTTGATCCCGCCGAGATACCTTTGCAAAGTAGATAATTTTCTCTTCAAGATTGCCACATCTCTTTTTGGGAGATGGTGGAATTTTCCCATTTTTTCTTCTGCTCTTAAGTCTCTAAATTGAGAAAGTCTAGTTTTCGTAATCGACCAATTCGTTAACATACCACTGAACCACTTTTTATTAACATAATGACAACGAGCCCTTATTGCAGCTGATGCTACTAAATCTGTTGCTCTTTTTTTGGTACCAACAATTAAGAAACTTTTTCCCTGACTTGCTGCATCAAAAACTAAATCACAAGCTTCTGATAAAAAACGAGCCGTTCTAGCGAGATTTATAATATGAGTACCTTTACGCTTTGCCGAAATGTAAGGGGCCATTTTAGGATTCCATTTCTTAATACCATGACCAAAATGAACTCCTGCTTCTATCATCTCTTTCAAATTAATGTTCCAATATCTTCTTGTCATTTTTTCCACACTTCCTTTTTTTTAATCCTACCATTCCATTACGGAATTTAGTTCTTTTTGAAGATTAAGAAAGATCCGAAATAGCTTGAAATAAATAATAATTGTTCCGAGAGAACCTTGTACTAAGATAAGAGTTGGCCATTGATACATGGTATAAACATAACCACCTTAATGAATTAACTGACTTGTTTTACTTATTAAAATAAAAATCTTAAAAATCTAAAATTTGACCTGTTAGTGTTCTAAGTTCAAAAGTCTAGTAAAGTAAAAAATATTTTTATGGGGGTTCTTATGTCTCATAAAAATTGTTTGTTACGTCAGAATCTGAAGAAACTAATTCTGTATGGAGAAACAAAAAATCTCTCATTTCCGACGCGAATAGATTTTTTTTTTTTATTTCGAAATAAAGGTTCTTGTCTTGTGGGGAACGATGCACAAATTTTTGGAATCCGGTACCAACAGGTATAATCCCCCCCAGAACTACGTTTTCTTTCAAGCCTTTCAACCAATCAATGCGACCTCGTAGGGCAGCTTTTGCTAAAACTCGAGCAGTTTCTTGAAAACTTGCTTCAGATATGAAACTTTGGGTATTCAGGGAAGCCCTTGTTATTCCCAATAAGATTGCCCGATAATAGATCGATTCATCCAAAGCTCGTCCTGCTCGTTCCGCTCGCAATAGTCCGATTAATTCCCCAGGCGAAAAAACATTAGACATTCCATCTTCGGAAACCCGCACTTTTGATGTTACTTGGCGTATAATAATCTCTATATGTCTATTATGGATCTGTACCCCTTGGGATCGATAAACCTTTTGGATTTTATTAACCAAAGAGATACGACTTTGGGCTATGGTTAGCTCAGCTCCAATCAAGAATCCCCAAGGGACCCCAAGAATTCTTGGTATACGCTCATTCCAATCCTCAATTCTCCTTTCGAGATTCGGGGATAATGAATCAATTGAACGCGCTTCAAAGATTTGTTCCACTTTTGGAAGACCTTGCGTTATGTCACTAGATCTCGATTTTTCATATATAAACGTAACTAACCTATCTCCCTTGTAAAGGATTTCTCCATAATGACCATTAACAGTTGCTCCTGTAGTGGCCAAATAAGGTTTAGCTGCTCTTATAACAAAGGAATTCATATTTACAATGAAAATTTGACCGGATTTTTTTATGTGCGATTTAAATAGACATACATTTTCACAAATAAATTGTCCAAGGTGAATTATTGCCAATGTCTCTTCCCAAGAATCATGATGGACAAAGTGACAATTCAAAAGGAATGGATCCAACATTATGTTACTATCGAAATTAGAAATCCTTTTATTTTCATCTATTAAAGAGTATTTAAGTTCTTGAAGTACTTGGAAGGTTTGTTTTAAATTGTCAACGAACAAATATTTTTTTAACAGGATTTTATTATGCGTTAGTAAATAGTAAGATGAAGAAAAATGCGATATACTAGCTACAATAGCGCCTAAGGGCCCAAAAATTTCTCGAATAGGAATTCTAGGATTCCATTCTTTTATCGCATTGGGATGTTTTGAATTCTTGAATAAACCAATTCGAGAACAGTTGGATGCCGACAAAATCATCAAAGAGTGGTATTCTTTATTTCGATTCAACAAAGTGCCAATAGCTTCTGGATGTTGGCTAAGTGATTCAATCTTCGCCTTGGAATAAAAAGAATTGATATTGGCGCGATCTAACCTATTATGGGGAATCGGTCCTGCACTTGTCCTACCATACCTTTTTCGTGTATACGAAATAGTGGACTTGACTAACTCAATTCTTAGGAAATCGCGAATAAGATCATTTGCTCTTACCTCAACAAGGGAAGCACCAGCCTTTTCTTTTTCTTCTTGTTCCCAATTCACTACTAAGCAAGTTCTAACAAATTGACTATTTGTGTGATAAATTCTTTGAGTTAACTTGCTATTTTCATGAGAAATAAAATTGACAAGTCGAATTTGGAGATTATTTTCTTCTTGCAAGAGATCCTGCGGGAAAAGTGTTGCTAAATTTCTTCCTTCGTCCATTTCATATGCCACTGTAGGGCGAACGGAAACAAAATACTTTTCCTTGCTCTTGAGAATTTTTTTCCGTTGAACATAGACCCAATTTTTCCTTTTTTTTGATTCCTTAGAATCTTTTTTTTGTCTTTCTGGCGGTATCAAACAGCCACCTAATATCTTATCCGCCTCTTCAGGAAAATGAATATCTCCGGAAAATATTTTGAGTTCCGTATGGCTTTTTTTTCTCTTCACTCGGACCAGTCCGCCTAGTCGACTTCTTGTATTTTTTGTGAGTTGTGTATTCACTCCAATAATACTATTGTCAAGTATCTTTAGGGATGAAGATCTCGGCAAGATATGAAGTTCTTGAAGAATGAAAAAAAACCGATCTACTTCTTTTTGGTATTTTAGACTAAATTCTTTTGTTCCTCGATGCTCAATCAAACCCTCTTTTTTTAAGATGGAATCTTCCTCTGGGCTCTCGTATTCGTCCTCTGAATCTTCTTCTGAGTCTTCCTCTAAAGTACCATATTTTTCCTCTGCGCTTTCCCCGGGGCTGCCATATTCGTCTTCTGAGTCTTCCTCTAGAGTTCCATATTCGTCCTCTTGGGTCCTATATTTGCTCTCTGGGCTCCCATATTCCTCTTCTGAGTCTTTCTCTAAAGTCCTATATTCGTTCTCTGGGTTCCCATATTCGTTTTCTGGGCTCCCATATTCGTCTTCTAGGGTTTCATATTCGTATTCGTCTTCTAGGATTCCATATTTAGATTCTTCTAGGGTTTCATATTCATATTCGTCCTCTCGGGTCCTGTATTCGTCTTCTAGGGTCTCATATTCCTCTTCTGAGTCTTCCGCTCGAGTCCTATATTCTTCTTCTAGGGTCCTATATCTAAATTTAACAATTCCTGAACCCTTTTTATCTTTTCTGTATCGGGGATCGTCAAAATAAGCAAAAATAGTATTTCTACGTAAAACACCCATAAGGGGGATTTCAATCGAAATCCCAAAACAGGATATTAGTTCTTTCTCTTGTTCTTGATGATATTGTAATGGAATGACGAACCTATTTCTTCGCTTTTTCGCCAACAAATCTGAATTATCTTGAAAAATAGAAGGATAGATAAAATTCCAATGGCCATTGGACATGATTCGATCCGACGTTGAATAATCAAGAATTTCCCTATCTTTTTTACCATAAGTATTCATTTGATCTTGATCCTTGTGGAGTGAAAAAGACGCTATACTGGATCTGCACATACTTACTGACAATATCCATAAATGGCTTGTTTTTGGTAATCGGCGAAGATTACCATATTGATATTCGGGCGCATGGTAAACATCAGTACTCCAGTGCATTTCGCCGTCTGATTCAGAATAAATATGCTTTTGTACCCTTTCTTTAAAATGTAAAGTGGACGTTCCGGCACGAATCTCCGCAATTACTTGTTCGGATTTTACATATTGATCATTTTGCACTAGAATCAAGCTTTTTGAGGGAATATTCACACTATATAGAATATCTTGACTCTGAATAGTTACATGCAAGTCTATATAACATAGAAAAGCAGGCTGCCCATGACGGGTACGTGTGGGGTGAACCAAATTCTCATTGAATTTTATTTTTCCATTCGAAGGGGATCGTACAAGGTCGGCAGTACCCCCTGTGAATACTCCGCCAGTATGAAAAGTTCTTAATGTTAGTTGAGTCCCTGGCTCCCCAATTGATTGACCTGCAATAATACCTACGGCTTCTCCCAATTCGACCAGATCACTATGAGTAGGACTCCGGCCATAGCATAATTGACAGATCCAAGAAGTGCTTCGGCAAGTAAAGGGGGTTCTAATATATATTGGTTGTGCTCGAAATGGTTGTGCTCGAAAGGCAGTTATGAATCGATTGACTAATCCAATTCCAATATCTTGATTTCGCGCGGCAATGCATCGTGAACCGATATATATATCGTCTGCTAATACACGACCAATTAGTGTTTGGACAAAAAGTTTTTCCGTCATCCCATTTTGAGGACTTACAGAAATACCTCGGATAGTACCACAATCTCTTCTACGCACAATAATATGTTGAACTACTTCAACAAGTCTACGTGTAAGATATCCAGCATCTGCTGTTCGCACAGCAGTATCTACAACCCCTTTGCGGGCTCCATAGCAGGAAATTATATATTCTGTCAAAGAAAGTCCCTCGCGTAAATTGCTTTGAATAGGTAAATCAATCATTTGTCCTTGAGGGTCCGACATTAATCCTCTCATACCTACTAATTGGTGTACTTGAGATGCATTTCCTCTGGCTCCTGAAAAAGACATTAGATAGACTGGATTAGAAGGATCCGTTATCCGAAAATTTGAATTCATTTCTTGTTTCAAATATTCACTTGTCGCATACCATATCTCAACAGATTGGCGTAATTTTTCTACCGCGTGTACAGCCCCATAATAATAGTGTTTCTCCAAAAGAAAACTCTGTTGTTCCGCGTCTTGGACTAACCATCCCTTAGAGGGTATTGTTAAAAGATCCTCGATTCCTAACGAAATCGATGTAGTAGTGGCTTGATGGAAGCCCAGAGTCTTTAGTTGATCCAGTATATGGGATGTATATCCCATTCCAAAATGATCTATTAATCTGCTAATAAGTCGTTTCATACCAGTTCCGTCTATCTCTTTATTATGAAAGACCAGATTGGCCCGTTCCGCCATACATAAGTACCCCCTTTTCGGCTGAGTAGGATTCGACAATTGCTGAGTAGGATTCGACAATGGGCCTGAGTCAGTGATTCGAAAATTTAATTAACTTAATTGCCTCAATCTCAATCTGGATTCGCGTGGCAAATAATGATGATACTAGGGAAATCGGAATGCCCCCCGAAAGGGGAGGGGCATCGCCGAATCTAACTTTCTTGTTTAGGTAGTGTATGAATAGGCCTGACTAAATCCTTGTATGGCTTCCTCTATTTCTCTATAAAAAGAAATATGACCAAGAGTGGTTCGAATGTATATCGAACGAATTTCTTTTTTTCTATTTCCCATTATTAGATAGTGGGCATAAATCTCATGATAAGTCCCCAAAGATTCATATTGAACTTCAATCGGAACTTCTCTTGACCCAATGACGCGTTGATCCAGGTTCCATCGTAGCCACAAGGGACTATCTAAACTGATTAGTTTTTGTCTATAAGCTCCCAGTGCATCATAAGAACTAGAAAAATGGGGTTCTTTATCTTTCCTATATTTAAAATTATTATTATTATTGTAATTTACTTTTAGATTTGGGTAGTTTCTGCAACTATTATATCTATTTGCACAAATACCTCGACGCTTTCCAATCGTTAATACATAAAGCCCGATAAGCATGTCTTGGGTTGGTACGCAAATAGGATCCCCAATAGCGGGAGATAAGAGATTCATATGAGAAAACATAAGTAAACGGGCTTCTGCCTGAGCTTCCAAGGATAAAGGTAGATGAACAGCCATTTGATCTCCATCAAAGTCCGCATTGAAACCCTTACACACTAATGGGTGTAAAGAAATAGTACGCCCCTCTACTAAAGTGGGTTGAAAGGCCTGTATGCCTAATCTATGCAGGGTAGGTGCTCTATTTAACAGTACAGGATGTCCCCGCATAACTTCTTGAAGTATTTCCCATACAATGGGTTCTTTTTCCCAAATTTTCCTTTTAGCAATCCTTACATTAGAAGTGGCGCGTTTCGTGATTAAATCGCGAATTACAAATAGCTGAAAAAGCTTTATTGCTATCTCTAGAGGTAATCCACATTGATGTAATGAAAGCGAAGGACCCACAACAATGACAGAACGCCCCGAGTAATCGACCCGTTTCCCAAGCAGAGTCTCGCGAAACCTTCCCTCTTTACCTTCAATTACATCTGAAAGTGATTTGTATACTTTATTGTGACCATCCCTCGTCGGTTGCCCGCGGGACCCACTATCAAGAAGTGTATCCACGGCTTCTTGTACCAATTTTTCCTGGCACATTACTAAATCTGCTGGCGCTAATTCACTTCTTTTTAATAGATAGGCAAGATTGTTGTTCCGACGGATAACTCTCTTATAAAGTTCATTAATGTCTGAAGTCACTACTTTATCTCCAGACCTATAAACAATAGGTCTCAATTCGGGAGGAAGAACCGGTAATAAGCACAAAACCATCCATTCTGGTTCTACATTTGTTTGAATAAAATGTTTCGCCAATTGCATGCGTCTAATCAAAAAAACTTTTCTTATTCGTCTTTTTCTATCTTCCCACTCATCTCCACTATACCCCTCGTCTTCTAATTCCTTCCATTCGACCAAAGAATTCTCTATAATAATTCGCAAATCCAAATCTGCTAATTGTTCTCTAATAGCACCTGCTCCTGTCGCAATTTCCCGATTTCGAAATGTTGCAAAGCCTGGGGTAGAAAAAAAGGGAGAAATGCTGTGGTTACAGGATGCAATTTCCTCTTCGAATAAACCTCGTAATCGTAAAAAAGTGGGTTTTT
This sequence comes from Triticum urartu, assembly GCF_056163025.1. NCBI lineage: Eukaryota > Viridiplantae > Streptophyta > Magnoliopsida > Poales > Poaceae > Triticum > Triticum urartu. The sequence goes on along the minus strand of NW_028261006.1, from coordinate 5,497 downwards.
TAGTGCTGGGCCTAGCAAAAGAGAAATCGCCGTATACTAGGCCCTCCAACTTCTTAAGAGGTTTATCTAAAAGATTCGCGATATAACTAGGAAGACCTTTCAAATACCACACATGAGTCACGGGACATGCGAGTTTGATGTATCCCATTTGATATCTTCGTATCCGAGAATCCACAAATTCGACCCCGCATTTTTGGCAAAATCTTTCGTCTTCGTTTTCAGCTCCGCTCGCTCGAGAATTGCCACAAGCGCAAATCCCGCTTTTTATGGGTCCAAAGATTCTTTCGCAAAACAATCCATCTTTTTCTGGTTTATCGGTTTTATAATGAAAAGTAGAGGGCCTTGTGACTTCGCCAACGACTTCTCCATTAGGTAGGTTTTTGTTAGCCCAAGCCTTTATTTGTTGAGGGGAAACGAGTCCAATTTGAAGTTGTTGATGTTTATATTGGTCAATCATAAAATAGAAATAAGAAAAGAATTTATATTTATTCCGATCAAACTTCCTCCCTATTAACCTGGAAGTTCTTTTCAGATACAAGGAAATGATTCAGTTCTAGAGCCAAAGATCGTAGTTCTCGAACGAGCACTCGAAAAGATTCTGGAGGATCCTCATGATTAGGTATTCTTTTTCCCCAGATCGTAGCATTAAGTATTTCTTGGCGAGCTATAAGATGGTCAGATTTATAAGTAAGTATCTCTTGTAAAATATGAGCAACACCAAATCCTTCTAAAGCCCAAACTTCCATTTCTCCTACTCGTTGTCCCCCTTGCTTGGCTCTTCCTCTAACCGGTTGTTGTGTAACAAGTGAGTAGGGCCCAGTAGAACGCCCATGAATTTTCTCATCAACTTGATGAATTAATTTTAAGATATAGGACTTCCCTATTAGAACAGGTTGCTCAAAGGGGTCGCCTGTTCTTCCATCAAATATTCTGCTTTTTCCCGGGTACTCGGGTTCAAATACCCATGGATTTTTTGTTTCTTTACTGGCTTCATATAATTCTGAAAACACAAGTTTTCTTGAAGCCTCTTGCTCATATCTCTCATCAAAGGGTGCTATTCTATAATGTTTCTTTAGCAGATCCCCCGCTAATCCGAGCGAGCTTTCAAATATTTGTCCCACATTCATTCGGGAGGGTACTCCTAAGGGATTGAAGACCATATCAACGGGTGTTCCATCTTGCAAATAGGGCATATCTTGCCTAGGCAAAATTTTGGAAATGATCCCTTTATTCCCATGTCTTCCGGCTACTTTATCCCCAACTTTGATTTCACGTTTCTGTAAAATATATACACGAACCATTATGTCGAGCGGGTCCCTTTGGATCCATTTCACATCGATAACGCGCCCTCTTCCACCTATAGGTAATTTCAGAGAAGTTTCTTTTGAAGTGGAAACCTCAAGGCCAAATATGGCCCGTAATAATCCAGCTTCCGCGATATAAGATGATTCGCTCGCTATCTGAGGCGTTAATTTACCTACTAAAATATCACCAGTTTCTACCCAGGATCCCAACCTAACAACTCCATTTCTGTCCAAATTGCGGAGTAAATGTTCTTCTAGATGTGGTATTTCTTTAGTGATTTTTTCAGCGGAGCCCTGGCTTGTCGTATCCGTCTGAATTTCATATTTCCGGATGTGAAAAGAGGTATAAATATCTTCATATACCAAACGTTCGCTAATTAGTACTGCGTCTTCAAAATTGTAACCTTCCCATGGCATATAAGCTACTAATACGTTTTTTCCTAAAGCAAGTTCGCCCCCAATTGTAGCAGCTCCTTCTGCTAAAATTTGTCCTTTTTTAATGGATTTACCCCGTGGAACCCGGGGTTTTTGGTGCATACAAGTATTTTTGTTAGAGCGACGGTGGTTAACTAAAGGAATACTTATAGTCTTCCCACTACTTGATAAAAGTATCTTATGACTATCAGTAGAAATGATCTTTCCCTCGCGTTCGGCTATAATGGAAACCCTCGAATCTAGAGCTGTTTGGCGTTCCAATCCAGTTCCAACAATGCATTTCTCGGACCGAGAAAGCGGAACTGCTTGGCGCTGCATATTAGAACTCATTAAAGCCCGATTCGCATCATTGTGCTCAATAAAAGGAATGAGAGAACCCCCAATAGAAAAATATTGGAAAGGAAAAATACTTCTAACATGAATCTGTTCCCATGCAATAGTCAAGAATTCTTGACGGTATCTAGCCGGAACAACCTGTTCTTCCTGAATACCTTGATTCAAGGACAAAGAATTTCCTGCTGCTATCATATAATATTCATCTCTATTTGGTGATAGATAAACCACCTGTCTCTCTTTTTTTTCTTTTGCTTTCTCAGCAGATATTTCATAAAACGGACTCTCTATGGATCCCCACAAGTGATCAATTCTCGCATGAATTGTTAAGGATCCAGTAAGTCCAACATTGATTCCTTCAGACGTGTCAATTGGACAAATACGCCCATAGTGACTCGGATGAATATCTCGGCTCCGAAAACTTGCGGTTCTCCCCGTCAACCCTCCAGGACCTAAACAACTCACTTTTCGCCCATGAACAGTTTGTGTCAATGGATTCGTTTGATCAAAAACTTGAGATAACGGGTATGTGCCAAAAAAGGTCTCATAAGTAGTTATTAATAAAATTGAAGTTGAAGTTGGAGTTACCAAAGTTTGGGGAGTCGGTTTCGATTGACGTATGAATACTCTACGAATAGTTTTTTGAACTGCATGTTGTAAACGACCAAGAGCCAATCCGAATTGATCTTGTAACAGATCCGCAACCGAACGAATACGTTTATTTTTCAAGTGATTCATATCGTCATCGTCAAGTATACCCGTTCCAAATTTCATTCCAATCAAATGATCCGTAGCGGCCAATACATCTCGTGGTAACAAGAATGTATTGTTCTGAGGAATATCAAGATTAAGTCTCCGATTCATATTTCGTCGACCAATCCTTCCTAATTCACATTTTTGTTGAAAAAATTTCTTTTGTAATTCCTCGCATAAGGACTCCGAAAATACCAGGTCCCCACCTACACAAGCAAATTGTTGATAAAACTCCAAAATAGCTTTTTCTTTTGACTCAATCCTCTTCTTCTCTTTAGCATTCGGGAAAGACAAGAAAATTTCAGGGTAGGAAACATTATCCAGAATTTCTCTTAGATTCGAACCCATAGCTGATGATAGAACTAGAATAGATATCTTTTGTTTTCTACTCACGCGAGCCCATATCCTTTCTTTTTTATCAATTGCTAATTCCGATCTCCCCCCCCAATCTGATATTATAGTGCCAGTGTAGATAGAAATTCCCTTATGATCTAATTCCGAGCGGTAGTAAATACCAGGACTTAGCAATATTTGATTGATCACAATTCGGTATATTCCATTTATAATAAAGGTTCCTAAGGAATTCATTATAGGAATGTTTCCGATAGAAATGGTTTGCTTTTGCACATCGAAACCAAAAATTAATCTCGCAGATACATATAATTCGGAAGAATAGGTGAGTGATTCATACACAGCATCTCTTTCTTTTATCGAGGGTTCTAGCAGTTGATATCCTTTCGCAAATAATTGAAATGCAATTTCGTGATCTGGATCTTTAATTGTTGGAAACTTGTCAAGTTCTTCTGCCAAGGCTTGATTAATGAACCTACAAAATCCCTCGAATTGGATCTGACTAAATCCGGGTATTGTGGACATTCCCTCGTTTCCATTCCGGAGCATCTTAATCTTAAGTTTCCTGTTTATCAAAGAAAAATTCCATTATCAGCTCACTCTTCATCAATCCCTATGGATCGATCTAGCAATCATGGAATCTATATTCTGTTTACTGAATCACATGAAATTCTAGGGAACTCCACATACGTATTTCATATATGTATTTCATACATATGAATAGAGACCATTTGGACGAAAGTTCGAGTTTGCCAGGGGTACAAATGAAATGAAAATGAATTGATAAAACATTCCTACAAAAAAAATTCTGCCACTTATACTTTATGTTATGATATTCTAATCAGATTGGATGGCAAAGATTTCTCATTTTATCTCCTTTCTATGAATGTAATAAAGCCGTAATATAATATACTAGAAAGTTTGACTTTACTTCGATTTAGAATAGCGTGCTTACTTTAATTTCTCAAAATAATTTGAGGGTTCTTTTTTATTTCGGATCGGAGTAGTATAATTGCTAGAAAATTCAGTATTTCATTGTGGAATTCTAAAATAAAGTAAGTCCCTTTTTTAAGTACATGCCAATCTAGTTATCCACCTCTCCCCATATCCATGCTTTTCTTTTATCGTAATTTCACTTGGGTACGCCAAGATAGTCAGGTTATACTCTATATCAGAGCAAATTTCCTTTTTTTATTCAAGATATTTAATTTAATACTTTGAAAAATTAAAGCATGATTCCCCATAGAGATATGTACATAAAGGGGATCTTTGGATAATAATGCTGTTCGGACCTAAAGTTTACCTATACACGGATTAAGCATAAAGCCATAATATTTTATTATGCCATTGAAGGGGGGGGAGATAATACCGATTTAAGAGTAGTTCACTACTGCAATAAAAAAAAGAGAATTCTAGTTAACGGTTCCAATTTATTCTGAATTTTGCAGCCTGTGAATAGAAATCCACTTTTTCTTCTTTTTCATCTCAATAGAAAGAAATGGGAAGTTTTATTGTGTTAACAATGTATGTTTTAAGATAGAATCTATCGAGGAGAATAATAGAAACTGGATCAAAAAAAGCAGGAATAGATTTTTTGAAAAAGATTGGAAAAAAGTAAGTAGAATTATATTCAAAATAAAAGGGGCTTTTCGTAAGAAAACGTGGATGAATACTTGCTGTTTTCTAGATTTTTGATCGGATTTTTTGGCGGCATGGCCAAGCGGTAAGGCAGGGGACTGCAAATCCTTTATCCCCAGTTCAAATCTGGGTGCCGCCTGATCAATAAAATACTTAGGTTTTTTTTATAGTGCTGATCGAATTCGATAAATTTTTACTTCGCATAAGTTCGGGCAAGAGAGTAACTGGGCCTGCCGATACTGGGTTTAGAGAAACCATACCATAGTTCTATCCTCAAACTAGGGTTAGGGTTTGTTTTGACGGTAGTGGCCAAAATGGTTATCAATAGGGGTGAGGTAGTGTTTCCTTATTCTTTTATTATATGAATTTGAATTGGTTCTTAATTGAGATTCGATTTGATAATTTTAAAATACGAGGATAAGATGTCAGAAATCTTGGTATCCAAAGAAAGGTCCCTAAGGGGCATTCTTTTTTTTTTTCAATCTAAGATTCAAGAAGGGACTCCACGAAAGAATATCAAGACTTACTAATTATTATACATTTTTTTATCGTACATCTTATGTTACCTACATACACTAAAGTAAGGACTACTTAATTCTAACGAGAATCAGATTAAATAGGTCGATCAAAAATCAATTTAGGAGTTGTATTATGGATAAAATCTCTTCATTCTTTCATAGAAT
>NW_028261005.1:10000-25000 GCF_056163025.1 Triticum urartu | reverse complement strand
GTTTCATTTTGCTAAATGATATCAATTAAATGGTGTATCAATTCCATAAATTGCATATAGCAATAAATAAATCAGCAAAATTCTTTCTAATATTTTAGATAGAAGAAACATTTCTTCTATCTAAAATATTAGAAAGAATGTACCCTTCTATCCAAATCCAATTTGCATCGATAAAATAAATCCAAATTCCAGTAGTAGATGAATAATTGCAAATTTGTGTGTGTACGAGATTAGAATAACTTCAAAATAACTGACATAATTTTGTATTTTTCCTGATCAGAAAAATACATGAAAAAGAAAGGAGGTAGAAAAATTTTTGGATTTATGGTTAAAGAAGAAAAAGAAGAAAACAGGGGTTCTGTTGAATTTCAAGTATTCAGTTTCACCAATAAGATACGGAGACTTGCTTCACATTTGGAATTACACAAAAAAGATTTTTCATCGGAAAGAGGTCTACGAAGACTTTTGGGAAAACGTCGACGTTTGCTGGCTTATTTGGCAAAGAAAAATAGAGTACGTTATAAGAAATTAATCGGTCAGTTGAATATTCGGGAGCAGTAATTTAATCGTTCAAATTTTTTTCTTGTTTTATTATTTTTTTAGTAGTCTTATAGTAGTCTTAGATTTTTCATTTTGATGAGCCTCGCTTTGAGGAATTCATGGAATAATCCATTTTCATGGAATAATGAATTAAGGAAGAAAGGATATGAGTCTACCGCTTACAAGAAAAGATCTCATGATAGTCAATATGGGCCCTCAACACCCATCAATGCATGGTGTTCTTCGACTGATCGTTACTCTCGATGGTGAGGATGTTATTGATTGTGAACCCATATTAGGGTATTTACACAGAGGAATGGAAAAAATCGCGGAAAACCGAACTATTATACAATACTTACCTTATGTAACAAGGTGGGATTATTTAGCTACTATGTTTACAGAAGCAATAACAGTAAATGCACCAGAATTCTTGGAGAATATTCAAATACCACAAAGAGCCAGCTATATTAGGGTAATTATGTTAGAATTAAGCCGGATAGCTTCTCACTTGCTATGGCTTGGACCTTTTATGGCGGATCTCGGCGCACAGACTCCTTTTTTCTATATTTTTAGAGAGAGAGAATTAATATATGATCTATTTGAAGCTGCTACAGGTATGCGAATGATGCACAATTACTTTCGCATCGGAGGAGTAGCCGCCGATCTACCTTATGGATGGATCGATAAATGTTTAGATTTCTGTGATTATTTTTTACGCGGAGTTGTTGAATATCAACAACTTATTACACAGAATCCAATTTTTTTAGAGCGAGTTGAAGGAGTAGGTTTTATTAGCGGAGAAGAAGCAGTAAATTGGGGCTTATCGGGACCGATGTTACGAGCTTCTGGAATACAATGGGATCTTCGTAAAGTAGATCCTTATGAGTCTTACAACCAATTTGATTGGAAAGTCCAATGGCAAAAAGAAGGGGATTCGTTAGCTCGCTATTTAGTACGAATTGGTGAAATGAGGGAATCCATCAAAATAATTCAACAAGCTGTAGAAAAAATTCCTGGAGGACCTTATGAAAATTTAGAAGTCCGACGCTTTAAGAAAGAAAATAATTCTGAATGGAATGATTTTGAGTATAAATTTCTTGGTAAAAAACCTTCGCCCAATTTTGAATTGTCAAGACAAGAGCTTTATGTAAGAGTAGAAGCCCCAAAAGGTGAATTAGGGATTTATCTAGTAGGAGATGATAGCCTTTTCCCCTGGAGATGGAAAATCCGTCCACCCGGGTTTATTAATTTGCAAATTCTTCCTCAGCTAGTTAAAAAAATGAAATTGGCTGATATCATGACGATATTAGGTAGTATAGATATCATTATGGGGGAAGTTGATCGTTGAAATGATAATAGATAGGGTAGAGGTAGAAACTATCAATTCTTTTTCGAAATTGGAATTATTAAAAGAAGTCTATGGACTGATATCGATTCTACCCATTTTGACCCTCCTTTTGGGAATAACAATAGAGGTACTCGTAATTGTGTGGTTAGAAAGAGAAATATCTGCGTCGATACAACAACGTATTGGTCCTGAATATGCTGGCCCCCTGGGCCTGCTTCAAGCTATAGCAGATGGGACTAAGCTACTTTTTAAAGAAGATATTCTGCCATCCCGAGGAGATATTTCTTTATTTAGCATTGGACCCTCTATAGCAGTCATATCAGTTTTATTAAGTTTTTTAGTTATCCCTTTGGGATATCATTTTGTTTTAGCCGATCTTAGTATTGGTGTTTTTTTATGGATTGCCATTTCAAGTATAGCTCCTATTGGTCTTCTTATGGCAGGATATAGCTCAAATAATAAATATTCTTTTTCAGGCGGTCTACGAGCTGCTGCTCAATCCATTAGTTATGAAATACCATTAACTTTTTGTGTGCTAGCAATATCTCTACGTGTGATTCGTTAAAATAGATCTTTTTCCTATAAAATCCATTAACTATTTATATTCCTTTTCTTATTTAGTATTTGGGTTGGTAAGTTAAACTAGATAGCTATATGAGTGAAACAAAACAGCTTATAAATTTGTAGTAAAAAGAAAAAATCTCATTTCCTACGTACAAGAAAAAAGTGGAAGTAAACATAAGCAGTGTAAACTCTTTATCCCAAGGTTGATATTTTTTAATTAGTCATCATATCTTGAAGCGGCCAAGAATAAAGGATTCACGATATGGAATTCCATTACTAGAATACTCCTAGTTATTACTATAACTTAATAATCCATAAGAAGAATCCACCAAAAGTTAGTGAAGGGTTAGGAACACTAAAGTACATAAAGGATTAGTAATGGAAAATCTAAAACATTAGAGATTTTTGCCCATAAAAGGAATCATAATAAGGACTTGCAATTTGTAGAAATTATCAAGTAGTACTTTCTTCGGATTCCGATCCAGAGTATGTTCCCATTCACTTGTTAAGGAAATGGCTATCAAGAACGAATTAACCCTTTATCCATTTTTTCTTTTTAAATACCCCCTCCCTGGGGAAAGAAGAATAGTAAAAAAGATATGGAGTGCACTAGAAAAAATTTTCATTATTTCCTTCCTCTATCCATATTCATGCAGAATTGCTCATGAACTAATACCCAACTCTTTCCATTTATTAATTGAATTCCTATAACAAGTAACAAGTGTTTTATTCCAAGATTAAGTTATTACTGAACAAAGAAAAATTTTCATTATATTATAAAGGATGAGATCAATTCGGAAGCGCTTTTTCTTATTCTAGCAGACGGAATTCCTTTGGTCTAATTTAGGACTTTCAAATCTATTTTATTTTATCTAATTCTATCTACGCCCCCGGGGCTAGGAACAAAACAGTCCTTTCCTTTTTCTGATCATAGAGAAGCCGTATGAAGCTAAGGTTTCATGTACGGTTTTGAAATAGCGGTGGGAACTGTGATGTTATCACCGACTATGATTATCTAACAGTTCAAGTACAGTTGATATAGTTGAAGCACAGTCAAAATACGGTTTTTTTGGATGGAATATTTGGCGTCAGCCTATAGGTTTTCTGGTTTTTTTAATTTCTTCTTTGGCAGAATGTGAAAGATTACCCTTTGATTTACCAGAAGCGGAGGAAGAATTAGTAGCAGGTTACCAAACTGAATATTCCGGTATCAAATATGGTTTATTTTATCTTGTTTCTTACCTAAATTTATTAGTTTCTTCTTTATTTGTAACAGTTCTCTACTTGGGCGGGTGGAATTTATCTATTCCCTATATATCCTTTTTTGATTTTTTCCAAATGAATAAAGCAGTTGGAATTTTGGAAATGACAATGGGTATATTTATTACATTAACTAAAGCTTATTTATTTCTCTTCATTTCTATCACAATAAGATGGACTTTACCGAGGATGAGAATGGATCAGTTATTAAATCTTGGATGGAAATTTCTTTTACCTATTTCCCTGGGCAATCTCTTATTAACAACCTCTTCTCAACTTGTTTCACTATAAATAAGATAATACAATAATAGTAAGAATATTTTCAACACAAAAGCTCTCTCAAACAAGAGAAAGAAACATATCTTTTTCATAGATATTTAGAATGAATATGTTCCCTATGGTAACTGGGTTCATGAGTTATGGTCAACAAACAATACGTGCTACAAGGTACATAGGTCAAAGTTTCATAACTACCTTATCCCACACAAATCGTTTACCTATAACGATTCACTACCCTTATGAAAAATCAATTACACCAGAGCGTTTCCGAGGGCGAATCCACTTTGAATTTGATAAATGTATTGCTTGTGAAGTATGTGTTCGCGTATGTCCGATAGATTTACCCGTTGTGGATTGGAGATTTGAAAAGGATATTAAAAGAAAACAATTGCTTAATTATAGTATTGATTTCGGAGTTTGTATATTTTGTGGCAATTGTGTTGAGTACTGTCCAACAAGCTGTTTATCAATGACTGAAGAATATGAACTTTCTACCTATGATCGTCATGAATTGAATTACAATCAAATTGCTTTAAGTCGGTTACCAATCTCCATAATGGGAGATTACACAATTCAAACAATTAGGAATTCGTCTGAAAGTAAAATAAACAAAGAAAAATCTTCGAATTCAAGAACGATTACTGATTACTAAACTTTGATTTTGTCTTTCTGTTATAAAAATCTAATAATTCTTTATTAAACTTTAAAATTAAACTATAAAGAAAAACGAAAAACTACTGCTTATTGGAAATTATTTCTTATTTTAAATCAGACTAGATTTTCGTGATATAATATAATTTATAACTATAAGTTTATACACAAAAAAATACCCTAATCCTTTTTTCCTTCCTTGAATCCTTTAGTTTTAGTCAGTTCATGAAAAATTTTATACTATTAATTTCTTTTTATCCATAATGGATTTACCTGGACCAATACATGAGATTCTTATGCTATTTGGGGGATTTGTTCTTCTACTAGGGGGTCTAGGAGTAGTATTACTTACCAACCCCATTTATTCTGCCTTTTCGCTGGGATTAGTTCTTGTTTGTATATCCTTATTCTATTTTTTATTAAATTCCTACTTTGTAGCTGTCGCACAACTTCTTATTTATGTGGGAGCCATAAATGTCTTGATCATATTCGCTGTAATGTTCGTAAATGGCTCAGAATGGTCTAAAGATAAGAATTATTGGACTATTGGAGATGGGTTCACTTCACTCGTTTGTATAACTATTGTTTTTTCACTAATGACTACTATCCCAGATACGTCGTGGTATGGAATTCTTTGGACTACAAGATCAAACCAAATAGTAGAACAGGGTCTCATAAATAATGTTCAACAAATTGGAATTCATTTAGCAACCGATTTTTATCTTCCGTTTGAACTCATTTCCATAATTCTTCTAGTTTCTTTAATAGGTGCAATTACTATGGCTCGGCAATAAGAAAACTTAGAAAAAGTACAAATTATAAGAATTGCAAATCTAAAATAAATAACTAAAGAATCACAATTTTGATTTAGTAAAATCCATCTACTGCCAACAAATACCTCCTTTTTTTTTTTTTTTTTTTTCTTTTGTTGTGTGTAATTGTTCTATTGTAATTAATTGAATCGGTTCAATTCTTGCCCTCATATTGAAATGAATCGAGATTGATAAGGAGTTAGTTAATGATGTTTGAGCATGTACTTTTTTTGAGTGTCTATTTATTTTCGATTGGTATCTATGGATTGATCACAAGCCGAAACATGGTTAGAGCTCTAATATGTCTTGAACTTATACTGAATTCAATTAATCTAAATCTCGTAACATTTTCTGATCTATTTGATAGTCGCCAATTAAAAGGAGATATTTTCGCAATTTTTGTTATAGCCCTTGCAGCTGCTGAAGCCGCTATTGGACTATCCATTCTTTCTTCCATCCATCGTAATAGGAAATCCACTCGTATCAATCAATCTAATTTATTGAATAATTAGACTTTTGAATAATTAGACATAGAATCCTCTAAACAAAGGCGCACATATTAAAATAAATAGAAATCAATACTATTTTCTTAGTATTATTTGAGAATATCCATTTTTTTTAGTAGATTATTGCATAGTATTCTTTTTCACTTAAATGAATTTTTGTATTTGTAATTCATTGATATTGCAATTTGAATATTGCAATAATTTATATTGAAAAGACGATAGCCAATTTATTGGCTAATTCGAATTCGTCTGTACAATTCGTAAAATTCTTTCTTATTTCTTATTTATTGTTGAAATCCAAAATTAAAGTCTCTTGGCTCTCTTCACGCTTTCTCACAAACAGATTAAAAAATAGATTTTTTTTTTTGAAGTTTGGATAAACCATTGCTTCGTCTGGTGTCTACAATACATATGACTCATTATAGTACTAATTTCATTTTTACCAGATCGAAAAATTTTATGTTGAAAAGAAAAATTTATAGATCCAATGTCACATTCCGTAAAAATTTACGATACATGTATAGGATGCACTCAATGTGTACGAGCTTGTCCAACAGATGTATTAGAAATGATACCCTGGGATGGATGTAAAGCCAAGCAAATTGCTTCCGCGCCGAGAACCGAAGATTGTGTGGGTTGTAAGAGATGTGAATCTGCCTGCCCGACAGATTTTTTAAGTGTCCGCGTTTATTTAGGGCCTGAAACAACACGTAGCATGGCTCTATCTTATTGATACGTTACAAAAAACTTCACTCGAATCGTCTGATTCCTCTTTACCGAAGAAGCCTGTGCTCGAAATAATCGAGCACGGGCTTTTCTGGTCAAAACGTATCTTGTCTTTATCACTTTATCATGAGTTATTTTCCTTGGTTAACAATACTTGTTGTTTTGCCGATATTTGCAGGTTCATTAATTTTCTTTTTACCTCATAAGGGAAACAAAGTCGTTAGGTGGTATACTATATCTATTTGTTTATTAGAATTCCTTCTAATGACTTATGCGTTCTGTTATCATTTCCAACTGGAGGATCCCTTAATCCAATTAAAGGAGGATTATAAATGGATAGATGTCTTCGATTTCCACTGGAGATTGGGAATCGATGGACTTTCATTAGGATCTATTTTATTGACAGGATTTATCACTACTTTAGCTACTTTAGCAGCTTGGCCAATTACACGGAATTCGCGATTATTCTATTTCCTGATGCTCGCAATGTATAGTGGTCAAATAGGATTATTTTCTTCGCGAGACCTTTTACTTTTTTTTATCATGTGGGAGTTAGAATTAATTCCTGTTTACTTACTTTTATCCATGTGGGGGGGGAAGAGGCGTCTATATTCAGCTACAAAGTTTATTTTGTATACTGCAGGCGGTTCCATTTTTTTCTTAATCGGAGTTCTGGGTATGGGCTTATATGGTTCCAACGAACCAGGATTAGATTTGGAAAGATTAATTAATCAATCATACCCTGCAACCTTGGAAATACTTTTATATTTTGGCTTCCTTATTGCTTATGCTGTCAAATTGCCGATTATACCCCTACATACGTGGTTACCAGATACCCATGGGGAAGCACATTATAGTACATGTATGCTTTTAGCGGGAATATTATTAAAGATGGGAGCATATGGATTGATTCGGATCAACATGGAATTGTTACCTCATGCTCATTATCTATTTTCGCCCTGGTTAGTAATAATAGGAGCGATCCAAATAATCTATGCAGCTTCAACTTCTCTTGGTCAACGAAATTTCAAAAAAAGAATAGCTTATTCCTCTGTATCTCACATGGGTTTCATAATTATAGGAATTGGTTCCATAACCAACATTGGACTCAATGGAGCTATTTTACAAATATTATCCCATGGATTTATTGGTGCTACACTTTTTTTCTTGGCAGGAACCGCTTCTGATAGAATGCGTCTTGTTTATCTCGAAGAACTGGGGGGAATATCTATCCCAATGCCTAAAATTTTTACCATGTTTAGTAGCTTTTCAATGGCTTCTCTTGCCTTACCAGGAATGAGTGGTTTTGTCGCAGAATTAGTAGTATTTTTTGGACTAATTACTAGTCCAAAATTTCTGTTAATGCCAAAAACACTAATTACTTTTGTAATGGCAATTGGAATGATATTAACTCCTATTTATTTATTATCTATGTTACGCCAGATGTTCTATGGATACAAGCTATTTAATGTTCCAAACGCAAATTTTGTGGATTCTGGACCACGAGAACTCTTTATTTTAATCTGTATCTTTTTACCAGTAATAGGAATTGGTATTTATCCAGATTTTGTTCTCTCCCTATCCGTTGACAGGGTAGAGGCTCTCTTATCCAATTATTATCCTAAATAGGTTTGCTTTTTTTTACTCGTCTGCTCTATTAATGCAGAAATAAGTAAAAAAGTATATAATGCAGAAATAAGTAAAAAAGTATAATTAGATCTATCTCGAATTTTTGAGAACCCTTTGATAAGGCGTTCAAGGGGTTCTCAAATAAAACATAAAAGTAAAAACCTTCATTTCATGAAGGTTTTATTTTATGTAATCATTTAGGTGTTAATGTAAACGAACCATAACTATGTAAGCCTATTCCTAATAGATTTATACCAAAATAACAAATCCAAATTATAAGAAATCCTATCAAAGCTATAAGTGCAGAATTCGTACCCTTCCAATTTGGATTTGTTCTACTATGTAAATAAATTGCGAATATGGTCCAAGTAATAAATGCCCAAGTTTCCTTAGGATCCCAATTCCAATAGGATCCCCAGGCCTCATTAGCCCATACTGCTCCACAAAGAATACCTACGGTTAAAAGGGTAAATCCTAGGCTAATGACACGATAACTCCAAGAATCCAAACGCTCCGTTAATTGATATTTGTAATAATTTGGAAATGAAGGGACAGAGGTTCTTTTTAAAGCACTTCTTTTTGCATAAAAATATTTAATATCACTAAAGAAAAATGTTTTATTTAAAACATTTTTTTTCTTTTTAGAAAAGAAATGGAAATTATTTCGAAATCTAATGATTAGAATAGCGGCAGATAATAAGGATCCGCACAAAAGAGTTGCATAGCTTAATAACATCATACTGACATGCATCATTAACCACTGAGATTGTAGAGCAGGTACTAGTATCGTGGATTGATGCATTTCAGTTAAAAGACCCGATGTGGCAAAGCCTTGCGTTAAAATAGTACTTGGCGTAGTTATTGTGCTTAAATCATTTTTAGAGTTCTGTATTTTAGGAATGGTATGAAGAATATACAGGGCCCATGAAAGGAAGATCAATGACTCATATAAATTACTTAATGGAAAATGTCCCGAGGAAGCCCAACGAGAAACTAAGAATCCTGTTATAGAGAAAAAAGTAACTATCATTCCTTTTTCTGACGAATCGCGTAATCCTCCAAGTTCACGAACTAATAAGGTTATAAAATGAATCGTAATCACAATTGAAATCGTTGAGAAAGAGATATGAGTTAGTATATGTTCTAAAGTTGCAAATAGCATAAGGGGAAGGTCCCATTACAAAATTGTAAATTTCGAATTGATTTCTAATCTATTGTATTCTTTTTCAAGAATGCCGCCACTCGGATTCGAACCGAGATGCTTGAGCACTGCTTCCTAAGAGCAGCGTGTCTACCAATTTCACCATGGCGGCTAACTTCAAATAATAGGTAACTTAAAAGAATAATAGCTATTATCTTGGGAATCGTCGATATTGGGAAAGTCCATAAAATTTAGGAACATTAGAGTTTTCATTAAAATAGACTTCGTTTGGTAGTATCGTTTCCATTTTTTTTTTTTACAATAAACTCTTGCTTTGCCCAATAGAAACACAAACACTGCTTGAAAGAGTTGGAACTTCTTTTTTCTAACTTGCAATTATAGAACTAATTTTTTCTAATTAATTTCCCCTTTACATTTTGAAAATTCTTTCAATACAATGAAAAAAATCCAAAAGGGTTTCTATTTAATGATGAAATTAAAATAAAATGGATAAATAGAAAAGGCTTTTTGGATTTTTTAAAAATTTCTAGAATGAAAGTCTTTATGCTCTTATTAATAAGATTTACTAACCTTATGATTTTGGAGAAGATAGGTGGAAGTTGTAAGTCCTATTGTAAGAATACTCCACTTTTCATAATTTTCCTAATAGAATATGAGGATTCTATTAGGAAAATTATGAAAAGTTCATTGATAGGAAAAGAATACTTAGCACACAGTATACCAAACAAAACTTTTTTTTTCTTGTATATATAAGATAAGAGGGGTTTTTTGTTCTAAGAATATTGTACCGAGTAATTCGACACATAAAAGTACATTCAAAGAAGAATCCAAATTATTAAATAATTGGAATTCTTTTTTGATAAGTCAATTCATATTATTCCAAAATCTTATTATTTGTTTGTTGCCCAGAAAAACCCTTTGGTTTTGGATGCTCATTACCGCTCGAAAATGATCTTGATTTTACTAAAGAATAAGATTGTACTATGGAAAAATAAGTCTTTTTCTTCCAAATATTTTTACGAATACGCTTTTTTGACATTGAAGTACGTTTTTTTGGAACTGCCATTCAAAAAGGAAATTACTTTTTTCTAGTTGTATGTGAAAGACATCTATTGCTGCAAATCAATCCTTCTTTCTTCTTTTTATTAGTATTTATACTTAGATACTGAAAGATACTTAAATTTTGAATTATTTTTTACTTCATTTTGTCTAATGCGGATAAGACAACAAGAATTTTTTAACATTTTTTCTTTATATATTTTATACTTTTTTTTTAATAATATAGAATATATAGAAGGGTTTCTCATTTAAATCTATTTATATCTATTTATATATCAAGTATACTCCATATATAGATATATGGTATGGAAGCCTATCCCCCATATAAGATAAGACGGGGGGATAAAAAGAAGGGAAAATGAAAATAGTTAATTAAGTTCAGAATGGTATTCCATAAAGGAAAGGAATTCCAATCAAAACAAAAAATACTGAGTCTCTTAAACAAGACATTCTAAAACTTAGGTAATTTATAGTCATTAGAATTTTAGTTCTATATGAAGTAAGGACTATTCGATAATTTCTTATAAACATAGGTTTTCATTGGAATTCACTCAATCAGTTAATTATGGAACAAGAGAGCTGTTTCATCTTTGTTTTAAAGAAATATAAAAATGAATTATGAATAGAAAGTAAAATGATTCCACTTTTTTTTTTTTATTTTTATAAATATCTTTATTTAGTTAATAAAATAACTTCGTTACCTAGTTATTTTATTAACTTTTTTAATTTAACCAACTAAACCCATTCTTAATTTTTAATTATTTCAATGAGATAAATTTTGGAAAAATTAAGAATTTCAGTATTTTTTCTTATTCTTTTTATTTATTCTTTCAGAAAGAGATAAGAATTGGTTTGGTGAATCGGAAACAATTTTATAGAAAAATTGAAGTAAAAATTGAAGTAAAAATTGCAATTTCTTTTCTTATGGAACATACATATCAATATGCATGGGTAATCCCTCTTCTCCCACTTCCAGTTATTATGTCAATGGGATTTGGCCTTATTCTTATTCCGACAGCAACAAAAAATCTTCGTCGCATATGGGCTTTTCCTAGTGTTTTACTCTTAAGTATAGCTATGGTATTCTCAGTTCAACTGTCTATTCAACAAATAAATGGAAGTTCGATCTATCAATATCTATGGTCTTGGACCGTCAATAATGATTTTTCTTTAGAATTTGGATACTTGATTGACCCACTTACTTCTATTATGTTAATACTAATTACTACTGTAGGAATCCTGGTTCTTATTTATAGTGATGGTTATATGTCTCACGATGAAGGATATTTGAGATTTTTTGTTTATATAAGTTTTTTCAATACTTCCATGTTGGGATTGGTTACTAGCTCCAATTTGATACAAATTTATTTTTTTTGGGAACTCGTGGGAATGTG
Source organism: Triticum urartu (assembly GCF_056163025.1). Classification (NCBI taxonomy): domain Eukaryota; kingdom Viridiplantae; phylum Streptophyta; class Magnoliopsida; order Poales; family Poaceae; genus Triticum; species Triticum urartu. Next base: position 13,070 of record NW_028261005.1, on the reverse strand, counting down.
TTCTTATTTATTGATAGGCTTTTGGTTTACACGACCAATCGCAGCGAGTGCTTGTCAAAAAGCTTTTGTAACTAATCGTGTAGGGGATTTTGGTCTATTATTAGGAATTTTAGGTTTTTTTTGGATAACAGGTAGTTTAGAGTTTAGGGATTTGTTCAAAATAGCTAATAACTGGATTCCTAATAATGGAATTAACTCTTTACTTACTACTTTGTGTGCTTTTTTATTATTCCTTGGTGCAGTTGCGAAATCCGCACAATTCCCTCTTCACGTATGGTTACCCGATGCTATGGAAGGGCCCACTCCTATTTCGGCTCTTATACACGCAGCAACTATGGTTGCTGCGGGAATTTTTCTTCTAGCTCGACTTCTTCCTCTTTTCATATCTTTACCTTTGATAATGAGTTTTATTTCTTTAGTAGGTACAATAACACTATTCTTAGGAGCTACTTTAGCTCTTGCTCAGAGAGATATTAAAAGAAGCTTAGCCTATTCTACAATGTCTCAATTGGGTTATATGATGTTAGCTCTAGGTATAGGTTCTTATCAAGCTGCTTTATTCCATTTGATCACTCATGCTTATTCAAAAGCTTTATTGTTCTTGGGATCCGGATCCGTTATTCATTCAATGGAACCTCTTGTTGGATATTCACCAGATAAAAGTCAAAATATGGTTCTTATGGGCGGTTTAAGAAAATACATTCCAATCACAAGAACTACTTTTTTATGGGGTACACTTTCTCTTTGTGGTATTCCACCTCTTGCTTGCTTCTGGTCCAAAGATGAAATCCTTAGTAATAGTTGGTTGTATTCGCCCTTTTTTGGAATAATAGCCTCCTTTACTGCAGGATTAACTGCCTTTTATATGTTTCGGATATATTTACTTACATTTGATGGGTATTTGCGTGTTCATTTTCAAAATTACAGTAGCACTAAAGAGAGTTCCTTGTATTCAATATCCTTATGGGGAAAAAGGATACCCAAAGGAGTGAATAGGGATTTCGTTTTATCAACAACGAAGAGTGGAGTTTCTTTTTTTTCACAAAATATACCAAAAATTCAAGGTAATACAAGAAATAGGATAGGATCCTTTACTACGTCTTTTGGGGCTAAAAAAACTTTTGCCTATCCGCATGAAACGGGAAATACTATGTTATTTCCTCTTCTTATATTACTACTTTTCACTTTGTTCATTGGATTCATAGGAATCTCTTTTGATAATGGAGGAATTGGTAATGGAATAGCAGAGTTAACCATATTATCAAAGTGGTTAACTCCCTCAATAAACTTTACCCAGGAAAGTTCTAATTCTTTTGTAAATTCATATGAATTTATTACTAATGCAATTTCTTCTGTAAGTCTAGCTATCTTTGGTTTATTCATAGCATATATCTTCTATGGATCCGCTTATTCTTTTTTTCAGAATTTGGATTTAATAAACTCTTTTTACAAAGGAAATCCTAAAAAAGAATTTTTAGATCAAGTAAAAAAAAATATATACAGTTGGTCATATAATCGTGGTTATATAGATATTTTCTATACTAGGGTCTTTACCCTCGGTATAAGAGGGTTAACCGAACTCACGGAGTTTTTTGATAAGGGTGTTATTGATGGAATTACCAATGGAGTGGGTCTTGCTAGTTTTTGTATAGGAGAGGAAATTAAATATGTAGGGGGAGGTCGAATCTCGTCTTATTTATTCTTTTTTTTATGTTATGTATCTGTGTTTTTATTCTTTTTTCTTTCTTAAGTTAAGGAATTTACAACAAGTCTCTTGCAAAAATAACTATCCTATCCCCTTTCTACAATCTCTCTATATCCTTGTTACATAAGGTAAGTATTGTATAATAGTTCGGTTTTCCGCGATTTTTTCCATTCCTCTGTGTAAATACCCTAATATGGGTTCACAATCAATAACATCCTCACCATCGAGAGTAACGATCAGTCGAAGAACACCATGCATTGATGGGTGTTGAGGGCCCATATTGACTATCATGAGATCTTTTCTTGTAAGCGGTAGACTCATATCCTTTCTTCCTTAATTCATTATTCCATGAAAATGGATTATTCCATGAATTCCTCAAAGCGAGGCTCATCAAAATGAAAAATCTAAGACTACTATAAGACTACTAAAAAAATAATAAAACAAGAAAAAAATTTGAACGATTAAATTACTGCTCCCGAATATTCAACTGACCGATTAATTTCTTATAACGTACTCTATTTTTCTTTGCCAAATAAGCCAGCAAACGTCGACGTTTTCCCAAAAGTCTTCGTAGACCTCTTTCCGATGAAAAATCTTTTTTGTGTAATTCCAAATGTGAAGCAAGTCTCCGTATCTTATTGGTGAAACTGAATACTTGAAATTCAACAGAACCCCTGTTTTCTTCTTTTTCTTCTTTAACCATAAATCCAAAAATTTTTCTACCTCCTTTCTTTTTCATGTATTTTTCTGATCAGGAAAAATACAAAATTATGTCAGTTATTTTGAAGTTATTCTAATCTCGTACACACACAAATTTGCAATTATTCATCTACTACTGGAATTTGGATTTATTTTATCGATGCAAATTGGATTTGGATAGAAGGGTACATTCTTTCTAATATTTTAGATAGAAGAAATGTTTCTTCTATCTAAAATATTAGAAAGAATTTTGCTGATTTATTTATTGCTATATGCAATTTATGGAATTGATACACCATTTAATTGATATCATTTAGCAAAATGAAACACAGCATATGCATCCATCTTTTGGCTCGAGAATTTCACGGGATAGAGATATGGTATAAGAAATAGACTATTAAGTAACTCTAAATGAATTGTGGATACATCTGTATCCTTAACATACTGAAACGATTGTCATTATTCGTATCAAACCAATAGCGATTCATACAAGCTAAATCTTCTAATCAATGGTGGGCCAATAATGAATTTTTTTGCATATGTATTAAGACGCTTGGCCTGATTTCGAAATTGTCCAGAGTTTTATATGTTGTTTTCATTGCAAAATGATGGGTCTCCTTCCATAACTTTCCAATTACGAGTACGAGAATTGAAAGACATGAAAAT
>NW_028261004.1:0-35047 GCF_056163025.1 Triticum urartu | reverse complement strand
TGTACTATGTTACTTAAACCCAGCGCAAATTTGGTTCGGAACGAATAGAACAGGCTATGTCGAGCCAAGAGCATTTTCATTACTATGGAAAATGATGGATAGCAAAATCCACAATCGATCATGTCCTTCAAGTCGCACGTTGCTTTCTACCACATCGTTTTAAACGAAGTTTTACCATAACAAACATTCCTCTTTTCATTGCAAAGTGGTATAGAGAATTGATCCAATATGGATGGAATCATGAATAGTCATTGGTTTAGTTTTTTTATACTAATTAAAACTTGCTATCTATGGAGCAATATGGATAAAAGAAAGTAAGTATTTATCCGGGAAGCCTCCGCCAAGATCCAATTTATTTAAACCCATATTAAAATTCTATCATATGAATGAAACATAGTTTGAAAAAGACGACTAAACAAGTTTGCTTAAAACTTATTTATTCTTAAATTTCCACCCTCAACGGATGGCTCGAGATGATCAATCTTGAAGTGAGAAAAGAAGGATTGACTCTTCCTCAATAAATAAACTATCAACCTCCAAAAAAGTTTAATTAATTTAATTACTAGAATTAGAATTCTAGTAGTAATATATTTTTTCAGTACCAAAAACAATTAACTATAATAACTAAATAAACTATTCCAATGAAAAGATTGAAAGTTTTTGGTAGTTATAGAATTCTCGTACTTCTTCAACTCGAATACCAAAAGGAAGAAAAAAATATGACTAAGTGATTTTATAGTAGAGGCATATCCTGAATGTGCTTGATAGATCCCATTTTTTCATGAAAATAAAGATAGTCAATTTGACTGGACTTAAGACTTTATTATGTTTTCTGAGAAAGAATAAGATATCATTATTCTCTTTAATAAACTTTTGTCTCGTACGGAATACTATATGATTTCACCGTTTGTTTCATCAGAAACAATCTGGGACGGAAGGATTCGAACCTCCGAGTAACGGGACCAAAACCCGCTGCCTTACCACTTGGCCACGCCCCATTTCGGGTTTTATGCGACACTAATAAACACTAGTATGTTTATTTGTTATTCGTCAATACCATTTCAATTACATAAAAAAGGAGGGATATTCTCTTGCTAGTATTCTACACATGCGGATAATATAGAATCAAAAAAATGCATTGATCATTACATGGAATTCTATTAAGATATTATATGAAAGTCGAATTTATTCCACTCTCATTTGAGAGTGCGAATACAAGGAGGTATTTTGTGTTTGGGAAAGTCCGAAGAAAAAAGATTTTGAATCTGCCTTTTCCTTCTTTCCCTTAAAAAAATAACTCAAGAAAAATCCAATTATTTACTCTACAAGAATGAAATGCTTGTTATGCCTAATATACTTAGTTTAACCTGTATCTGTTTTAATTCTGTTCTTTATCCTACTAGTTTTTTCTTTGCCAAATTACCCGAAGCTTATGCTATTTTCAATCCAATCGTGGATATTATGCCTGTTATACCTCTATTCTTTTTTCTATTAGCCTTTGTTTGGCAAGCTGCTGTAAGTTTTCGATGAAATCTTTAGTACTCTGTATGCCAAATTGAATGATGTGTTCATTCCAAAAAAATTTTAAAATGGGTAAAAGCCGAGAAGTTTTATATTTTTATATTATGAACCTTCGATTCTAAAATTTAAATTCTTCTACATTGAATGGGTAGCTACAGCAATAAATTTGGATCAGCCTTTCTACTCCCCTGCACCTAGGTTGAGCAGGTACCTAAAGGTACCTACACAATACCTAACCACCTAACCCTATTTTTGCTATTGATAAGAGTGCTTATTATAAAAGAATTCTTGCAATTTTTTTCAAGAATTCTTTTTTGCATTTTTAGGTATAAAAAAAAACCATCCTAGTGGATCCGTGTGGTAAGGAAAAACTGGTAATCTATTCCTTAAAAAAAAATCTTGGAGATTATGTAATGCTTACTCTCAAACTTTTTGTTTATACAGTAGTGATATTCTTTGTTTCACTCTTTATCTTTGGATTCTTATCTAATGACCCAGGACGGAATCCTGGACGCGAGGAGTAAAAATTCAGTTTTTTTTTTTCTTATTGGATTTGTTTCGTACATTTATCTATGAGAAAATCCGGGGGTCAGAATTCTTTCCAATTCGAAAGTCCCAAATGATCCAAGGGAGCGGAAAGAGAGGGATTCGAACCCTCGGTACAAAAAAATTGTACAACGGATTAGCAATCCGCCGCTTTAGTCCACTCAGCCATCTCTCCACGTTCCAAAGCGAAAGGTTTCCGTGATATGATATAGGCAAGAAATAAGAAATAACGGTTGCAAAAAAACCCTTTTTTTTCTTTCAAAAGTCTATAAAAAATTATATTGCCAATTCCATTTTAATTATATTCTTTTTTCTTAATGTTAATAAAAAAAGAAGAAAATTCTTGTTTTTTCTTTCTAAAAATCGATATTGGCCGAGAGACAATCAAATAGATTTTCTCTTTAGCGGGCATTTCCATATAGGACTTGTTATAATTATAATAAAACAAGCAGGTTATATAAAAAAAAACGCTTTTTTTGTCGATTATTTATCAAGAAAGCAAAAAGGGTTCTTATCAAATCCACCATAAAATTGGAAAGAAGCATAAAGTAAGTAGACCTGACTCCTTTAATGATGCCTCTATCCGCTATTCTGATATATAAATTCGATGTAGATGAAATTGTATAAGCGAATTTTTTTTATTTCCTTAGACTTAGACCGCGCAAGACAAGAATTTTTCGCTATTTACGATTTCATATTCTTGTTACTAGATGTTCTATAGGAATAAGAAGAAATCGCAACTCCTTTGCGCTACACATAAAATTGGATTTCGAAGGTCCATTTTTTTTTTTCAGAATCCTCTATTATTTTAGTTCTTCCACCCATGCAATAGAGAGGGAATGGGAAAAGAAGGGTTACTTTTATTTGCATTTTTCCCTTAAAAGATAGACTTTGAAATAGGAGTCTTGGAATAATGCTGAATTCAAAGGTTTATTTCTTTCTATAGTATAAGAAAAACAATTTATTTCTATTTCTATAGTATAAGAAAAACAAATAAATAGTATAAGAAAAACAAATCGAATCAAATTCATGGATTTACCACGACCTCGGTTGTGACTGTGACTCCATAGATAAAAATGGGAAATTTCTCTCTTCGAGACCATTGAAAAAGGGCATTGAACGAGAAAGAAATCGTCCACAGATAATAAAACTATCATATGCCTTGGAAAGTGATATGAGGTGCTCGGAAATGGTTGAAGTAATTGAATAGGAGGATCACTATGACTATAGCCCTTGGTAGAATTCCTAAAGAAGAAAATGATCTATTTGATACTATGGATGACTGGTTACGAAGGGACCGTTTCGTTTTTGTAGGATGGTCTGGCCTATTGCTCTTTCCTTGTGCTTATTTCGCTTTAGGGGGTTGGTTTACAGGGACAACTTTTGTAACTTCTTGGTATACCCATGGATTGGCTAGTTCCTATTTGGAAGGTTGTAATTTCTTAACCGCAGCAGTTTCTACCCCTGCCAATAGTTTAGCACACTCTTTGTTGCTACTATGGGGGCCCGAAGCACAAGGAGATTTTACTCGTTGGTGTCAATTAGGCGGTCTATGGACTTTTGTAGCTCTCCACGGGGCTTTTGCACTAATAGGTTTCATGTTACGCCAATTTGAACTTGCTCGGTCTGTTCAATTGCGGCCTTATAATGCAATCTCATTCTCTGGTCCAATTGCTGTTTTTGTTTCTGTATTCCTTATTTATCCACTGGGGCAATCTGGTTGGTTCTTTGCGCCGAGTTTTGGCGTAGCAGCGATATTTCGATTCATCCTTTTCTTCCAAGGATTTCATAATTGGACGTTGAACCCATTTCATATGATGGGAGTTGCCGGAGTATTAGGTGCGGCTCTGCTATGCGCTATTCATGGAGCGACCGTAGAAAACACTCTATTTGAGGACGGTGATGGTGCAAATACCTTCCGTGCTTTTAACCCAACTCAAGCTGAAGAAACTTATTCAATGGTCACTGCTAACCGCTTTTGGTCCCAAATCTTTGGTGTTGCTTTTTCCAATAAACGTTGGTTACATTTCTTTATGCTATTTGTACCCGTCACCGGTTTATGGATGAGTGCTATTGGCGTAGTTGGCTTGGCTCTGAACTTACGTGCCTATGACTTTGTTTCCCAGGAAATCCGTGCAGCGGAAGATCCTGAATTTGAGACTTTCTACACCAAAAATATTCTTTTAAACGAGGGTATTCGTGCGTGGATGGCAGCTCAGGATCAGCCTCATGAAAATCTTATATTCCCTGAGGAGGTTCTACCACGTGGAAACGCTCTTTAATGGAACTTTCGTTTTAGCTGGTCGTGACCAAGAAACCACCGGCTTTGCTTGGTGGGCTGGGAATGCCAGACTTATCAATTTGTCCGGTAAACTGCTTGGAGCTCATGTAGCTCATGCCGGATTAATCGTATTCTGGGCCGGAGCAATGAACCTATTTGAAGTGGCCCATTTCGTACCAGAAAAGCCCATGTATGAACAAGGGTTGATTTTACTTCCACACTTAGCTACTCTAGGTTGGGGAGTAGGGCCAGGGGGGGAAGTTCTAGATACTTTTCCGTACTTTGTATCTGGCGTACTTCACCTAATTTCCTCCGCAGTCTTAGGCTTCGGTGGCATTTATCACGCGCTTCTGGGACCCGAGACTCTTGAGGAATCTTTTCCATTCTTTGGTTATGTCTGGAAAGATAGAAATAAAATGACTACAATTTTGGGTATTCACTTAATTTTGTTAGGTCTAGGTGCTTTTCTTCTAGTACTCAAGGCTCTTTATTTTGGCGGTGTATATGATACCTGGGCCCCTGGGGGGGGAGATGTAAGAAAAATTACCAATTTGACCCTTAGTCCCAGTGTTATATTTGGTTATTTACTAAAATCTCCTTTTGGTGGAGAAGGGTGGATTGTTAGTGTAGATGATTTAGAAGATATAATTGGTGGGCATGTATGGTTGGGTTTTATTTGTGTATTTGGCGGAATTTGGCATATTTTAACCAAACCCTTCGCATGGGCTCGCCGTGCATTTGTATGGTCTGGAGAAGCTTACTTGTCTTATAGTTTAGCTGCTTTATCTGTCTTTGGTTTTATCGCTTGTTGTTTTGTATGGTTCAATAATACAGCTTATCCGAGTGAGTTTTATGGACCCACCGGGCCAGAAGCTTCTCAAGCTCAAGCATTTACTTTTCTAGTTAGAGACCAGCGTCTTGGAGCTAATGTGGGATCCGCTCAAGGACCCACAGGTTTAGGTAAATATCTAATGCGTTCCCCAACTGGGGAGGTTATCTTTGGAGGGGAAACTATGCGTTTTTGGGACCTTCGTGCTCCATGGTTAGAACCTCTAAGGGGCCCCAACGGTTTGGACTTGAGTAGGTTGAAAAAAGACATACAACCTTGGCAAGAACGACGCTCAGCAGAATATATGACCCACGCTCCTTTAGGCTCTTTAAATTCCGTGGGTGGCGTAGCTACCGAGATCAATGCAGTTAATTATGTCTCTCCTAGAAGTTGGTTATCAACTTCTCATTTTGTTCTAGGATTCTTCTTTTTTGTGGGCCATTTATGGCATGCAGGAAGAGCCCGAGCTGCTGCAGCAGGTTTTGAAAAGGGAATCGATCGTGATTTGGAACCTGTTCTTTACATGAACCCTCTTAACTAAGATTTTCTTATTTATACCTGTTCTCTACTTTTTTTCTGTTCTGGCTCGGTTATTCCATCTAGCCGAGCCATTCATTCCTTTTTATGAAAGAAAGATAAGGGACAGAAAAAAAAAATAAATAAAAATGAAAGAAACAAACGTATTCAATAAGCAAAAGGAGAGAGAGGGATTCGAACCCTCGATAGTTCCTAGAACTATACCGGTTTTCAAGACCGGAGCTATCAACCACTCAGCCATCTCTCCACAGCCTAATCCTTATTTTACTCCTACAAATAGAACATAGCCATATAAAAAATAAAAAGATTTATTAGCCTCTAGAAAGATATCAGATACAAGTTCCTTTTCGATATATCTCTGTATACTGTATACACGGATACAGGATCCGCTATACCCGCTTGTGAAATAAAGAGTAAATAATCTCTTCTCACCCCCATATCCAAATAAAAAAGCGGTTTAAGTAATAAATTTGAATTAAAGAGAAGAATCAATGGATTCATGATTAAACCCCTCCTACTTCTTGTATTTTTTTACAATTTTGGTTTAAGTGAGGGATCAAATATGTAGTCAACTTTATTTGATGGTAGCTTGGAGGATTAGAAATATGACTATTGCTTTCCAATTAGCTGTTTTTGCATTAATTGCGACTTCCTCAGTCTTAGTAATTAGTGTACCCCTTGTATTTGCTTCTCCTGATGGTTGGTCAAATAATAAAAATGTTGTATTTTCCGGTACATCATTATGGATTGGACTAGTCTTTCTCGTAGCTATTCTGAATTCTCTCATTTCTTAAATGAAATTTGGTTAATATTTATTAACCCCATAAAAAAGAAATAATAAAGGCCATTTCTTCTAAAAAATTAGAATAGTGAGACGTATTAAAACGCAATTTGCGTTCCGAATTGCTAGCTCTTCTCTTTCAGTATTATGAAATTCCATTCCCATTAGAATATTCATTGACAGATAATAAAAAAAGGAAAACTCTAATATAATAGAAAATGAAATGAAACGGTCGACCCAGACATAGAAGGTCGACCCAGGCGGATATACGCTATAAAATATATACCGTAGCGAGCGTAGTTCAATGGTAAAATATCTCCTTGCCAAGGAGAAGATACGGGTTCGATTCCCGCCGCTCGCCCGCTTAATTTATCAAAGTACTATGATAAAAAGTTTAGTCTAGTTAACTGTTTAACTACTTATATTAAATTAAGTATTAATTAGGTGTTAGTCTAGTGCCGTATCCCTTACTATCTTACCCTTCCTTTGCATCCCACTCAAAAAAAGAGGGCGCTCCAGAGGCAGAAATAGAACTCGCCAACAGAGCTCCAAAAATTGGGTATTAACTGAGACAAACAACGGGCAAACTTTTTTTAAAGGGAAGGGAGAGGTAGACTGTCCCTTTCGTTTCATTTTTATTTTCTGCAGGGTAGGGAGAGGCCTTGCGCCTTCTTTTTTTGAAGGCAAGTGACTTCGCAAACTGCTCAATTTTGCCCTCTAGGGCCGGGAACTAATGAATAAAAAAGGGTTGGATACGCCCCTCTACCATACATATCTAGAGAAATAGAATAGTCCTTTTATACAGACTGCTAAGTGCGGAGACGGGAATCGAACCCGTGACCTCAAGGTTATGAGCCTCGTGAGCTACCAAACTGCTCTACTCCGCTCTGGAGTACCAGAAACTGGTGGACAAAAAAGGCTTGAATACAAGCCTCTAACATGTCTAGACAAATAGAATACTCCTTTTATACAGAATGGAGCGGGTAGCGGGAATCGAACCCGCATCGTTAGCTTGGAAGGCTAGGGGTTATAGTCGACGTTGGTTGATTATTTTTAACGTCTCTAATTCAAAACCGAACATGAAATTTTGATTTCATTCGGCTCCTTTATGGATATTCTCACCACTTAACATCTATGTCAGCTTTTCTATTTGAATGGAACCAAAGCTCTCCGCTTTCTAGATGATCCTTATAGAGTAGGAGATAGAAATTCTATCTAAATTCATCTAATCTACTTACTTCGTTCCCTAATTTCATTCAAGAGATCCTGAGGAAAAGAATTGGGTTTCCACCGAGCTGAAACAATATGCGGATGGTTCTAGTAAACCAAAACTATCGTTTTTTAGCTATTTGGCTTCCTTATTCCTTATTTTAAGAAGATTTAGTTACGATTGGAAATCAACTTTTTTGTATCTTCATCCATAGATCCTTTACTCATATTTTCAAAATTGGAATACTTAATCCAATGCAAAATTATGCTTCGCGACTCTGTACTCATAATCCTATTTTTATTTTGGATGCAATTTAAATTAGTCTTTGGATACAAATCGCCAGAATGTATATTCTTCCTCAATATGCTATTGAGAGGAAAAGGATTTAATCCTTTATAAGAACTAAAGTTTTCATCGGAATATAAAAATAAAAAACTTAAGGATGCCTTAAGTATATCATTTCAAATTCAGTTATTAATAGAACGAATCACACTTTTACCACTAAACTATACCCGCTACATTGTAGATTATGGTATAAATGGTACCCTTTGTCAAGGATAGCCATTTGACAAGAAGGCTAATTCCCCCTTATTGAATCAGATGGAGAAGGTTCATGACACTGAGCCGTTGGTACTTCTACTTCGATCGCTCGCCTTTACTTTAGGATTTAGATAGCCCCTCTGGTCTGTAAAAAAAATCTTTTCTTACCATGCTAATAGCGCCTGAACCAAATGTATTTATTTTGATTAGGATCCTATTCTACGGTTACGACTACAATAATAATTATTTACTTTGCAAGGACGTAAGTGTGTCAGACTGCTAAATTGTTTTATTATTCCTACAATATAAACTAGGGGATATAGGGGGTAACACTGTCCCTATAAATTCCTTTTTTCCTTTTCTTTTTTGTCCAGAATTGAACAAAAAAGAAATTATGGAAGATGTTTTCTTCCCCCATTAAGTCCGAGCCATAGAGTAAGAGTGAGATGAGTTTTCCAAATTCATCATAGACTTTCCCTATGGCTTGATAGAAGTAAGCAGCAAAGAGTCGTAACTTAAAGAAAAAAACGGACAGGGCCGACAGATTTACCTGATGTAAAGAAGATCCTAAAAGTCTCTGATTAGTCGACTCTCTCCATTTAACACTTTCCTCTCTCTCCTTTTTTCCACTGACTCAATTCTAGTTTATTAGATTCTTGTTTAAAAGAATGCAAAAAGTTCAATAGAACTAAGAACACATAAAAAATAGCATAGAGGATCAAGGCCATTACCAAAAGTTCCTCCCAAGGATCCTATATCCTATTGGGTATCTGTTCCCCGCCTTTTCCCGCTAGGATCGGAAATCTTATATTTTCCATATCCATATACCGTTGAATCCTTGGGGTTCCAGAATCCGCCTATTTTACTAGTCTTCGGAAACGGAAAACCCTGAACCAAGAAGAGTTGGATATGTTATGTAGGGTATGTTTTTTTTTATTAATTTTATTTTGAGCTCTCAAGATATCGATATATACATATACAATCTCTACATAATGTCTCTCTCTCTATCTCTATATATTATATATATAATATGTACATTATGCAGTAGACCCATAATGGGAAATCCAAGTGGCTAATTTTTGAATTAAATAAAAAGCCCTTTTAACTCAGTGGTAGAGTAATGCCATGGTAAGGCATAAGTCATCGGTTCAAATCCGATAAAGGGCTTTTTAAATTAGTGGTAGAGTAATCTCGTGCTAAGACGTAAGTCGTTGGTTCGAATCTGATAGAGTACTTTTCTACTAAATTGATTCACTTTTTTTCTTTGTTTTTGAAACTTTCTCTATATTTTTAGAGAATTTTATGACTTAGTGCGGGATGGATGCATTTTTGGTATGAACACTAAATGAAGCACGGAGAATTAATCTATAACGATCAACTAAAAAAAATCCTAGATGAAAACATAACAGAAAAGTTGGAAAAACTCTTTGCTTTGGATCTATTTATACTTTTCGAGTATATTGACAATTCCAAAAAACTGCTCATACTATGATTATAGTATAATCACGAGCGGTTGTATATGGCCCTATCGTCTAGTGATGCCCCTATCGTCTAGTGGTTCAGGACATCTCTCTTTCAAGGAGGCAGCGGGGATTCGACTTCCCCTGGGGGTAGGGAGTATTATGAAAGGAGGTTAATCATAGATTAGCAAAAACCCTAGAATAAATTCTTCCTGGGTCGATGCCCGAGTGGTTAATGGGGACGGACTGTAAATTCGTTGACAATGTCTACGCTGGTTCAAATCCAGCTCGGCCCAAACCAAAAATCTAGGGCTTCGTGAGTATGAACTAAATCCTTTTGTTTTTCTTCCATAAAATAAAATGTCTGATCTATAGAAATAAAAGATAAAGAAAAAAGGGAAATTTTTTTTTCTAATCCATATCTCTCTCATTCCTTTCTTACAAACAAAAGAGTTTTTCTTATTGAAGGCTGGATTATTATCCATTTTTAGTGATAAAAAATCACGACATACTAGTTATGTCACTCTCACTATACCCACGTATAATATAATATGTGGGTATGTAGTATATGATTCGTCTATTTCTTAGAGTACGAAAGACGAATCGAATCTTCTTATGGTTCTATTTAAGAATGGGTATGCCATACACCCCGCGGGGATTGTAGTTCAATTGGTCAGAGCACCGCCCTGTCAAGGCGGAAGCTGCGGGTTCGAGCCCCGTCAGTCCCGAACTAGGGTTCAATGAATGGAGAAATTGATATTTCCTTTTTCCATGAAAAAAAGGGGCAGGGAGCAAGATCAAATACCCACAGGGCACCCTTACTTCACTTTTTTATTTTGCATCTCTCATTAAAGAGGGAGGGAGGGCATATAGGAATTTTTTTTTCACTACTCCCAATCGATAAAGAAAGACACACATACGATATGTGGATTAGTAGAATTTAGGATATTATATTACTCTATCTTTCTTTATGATGATACCATCCTCATCTTAATTTCCTATTCCACTCTTATGGAATAGAGTACCGGTATTTTACCGGAATCCATACATAAATCGTATTCCCTTTTTATTTCAGACCTCTTTTCCCCATCTCACTTCTACTGCTTATTTGGATGTCTATGTGACCCATAGAAAGTGAAAGTTGGTCATATAATACATACATAATTGTATGTATAACTATAAGAAAAAGGAAGGGAAATTGTATAAGATTAAGAAAGTATAAGATTAAGAAAGCTCGTGGGTTAGAGATATAGAAAAGAAAAAGTAGAAAAGGATTAAAAAAGAGGGAATTCCTAATCCAATCAAAAAACCCATTTTGGTCTTAGTGTGGATAGAGGATCTTCCTATGTTATACTATATAACTCTCATCCGTGAAATATAACTCTCATCCATGAATTGATTTGATAGATCCGATATTCATAATATTGAATTGATTCAGTATTATCAGAATGCAAGCCCTACCCTTGAATTTACAAGATACCCCTTTTTCCTCTCCATGGGATTACATCCCGAGTTATTGTGAAAATAAAAAATAAAGAGGTTATGGAAGTCAATATTCTCGCATTTATTGCTACTGCACTGTTCATTCTAGTTCCTACTTCTTTTTTACTTATTATTTATGTAAAAACAGTCAGCCAAAATAATTAATTGGAATTCCAATTAATCATTGAAGAAATTAAAAAGGGATTAAATAAAAAAAATCCAAGTCTTAAATGAAAGGATCTGGTTGGAATCTTAAAGTGTGGTAGAAAGAACTACATATAGTTTTTTCTACGACACTTTAGATTCTTTCTATTATATTATCTTTGAATCTACATAGAATAGATTAGTAGATTGAAATAGTTAAGTAGTCTAATTCAATTTCTTTTTTCATTGCATCCACTTAATTTCAATCAGGTCAAAATAAAAAAATCTAAGACAATTCTTGACCAAAGAATCCATGGAAGGAAAGAAAAATAATATGAAGAATAGACTATAGTAAAAAGTAAAAGGAAATGGAAAATGTGTGATATGCCGTGAATAGTTCCGTGGAAGAAAGTCTAATTTTCTTATGTATAGAACTTTTTTTAACCATTCGTCATTTCTAGTAGAAATTCTGAATTGGTATAATGGCTCTTTCTTACATTACAACTTACAATACAAGAGTTTCTTACAGGAGTGAAACAAAACTAAAGAAAAAGATTAAAGAATAACGTTTGACAAAATGATTAATGCAAAATGATCCATTAAAGAAAAGAATTGATACAACAATTTGATTACTTAATCAATTAGTAGTATCCCTAGAGTCCACTCCTTCCCCATACTACTAGTGAAAGAGAAAATGTAAAGACTACCATTAAAGCAGCCCAAGCGAGACTTACTATATCCATCTAAATTATGTCTCCTATTTCTATGAAGGGATTATTCTACTATTGATCAATAATCATAGTGGAATCAAGGGTACAGAGTCAAAAAGGGATTCCGCCCTAAGGCCATGGATCAATCAGTTCAAGGAATTTACTCCTAACAAATTCTTATAGGAATTCTGGTAGAATTAGAGAGCATTAAAAATACGAGATACTATAGCCCTTTTTTCCTTAAAAAAGAAAGAGTACGGGAATGATGTCCTGAATAGAAGAAGCGGGAATAGGAAGATTTTTTATTCCTTTTGTTACTCTTTTTTTTTTTTTTAAGCAAAGGACGCCCGAATATACCATAAAATTATCGATAGATAAATATTTATTGGATACCTACCTTACCTAATGTTTATTTTTGACCTAAACCCTGCAGCCTTGCTTTGTATCATTCTATGAAAGAATGAAGAGATTTTATCCATAATACAACTCCTAAATTGATTTTTGATCGACCTATTTAATCTGATTCTCGTTAGAATTAAGTAGTCCTTACTTTAGTGTATGTAGGTAACATAAGATGTACGATAAAAAAATGTATAATAATTAGTAAGTCTTGATATTCTTTCGTGGAGTCCCTTCTTGAATCTTAGATTGAAAAAAAAAAAGAATGCCCCTTAGGGACCTTTCTTTGGATACCAAGATTTCTGACATCTTATCCTCGTATTTTAAAATTATCAAATCGAATCTCAATTAAGAACCAATTCAAATTCATATAATAAAAGAATAAGGAAACACTACCTCACCCCTATTGATAACCATTTTGGCCACTACCGTCAAAACAAACCCTAACCCTAGTTTGAGGATAGAACTATGGTATGGTTTCTCTAAACCCAGTATCGGCAGGCCCAGTTACTCTCTTGCCCGAACTTATGCGAAGTAAAAATTTATCGAATTCGATCAGCACTATAAAAAAAACCTAAGTATTTTATTGATCAGGCGGCACCCAGATTTGAACTGGGGATAAAGGATTTGCAGTCCCCTGCCTTACCGCTTGGCCATGCCGCCAAAAAATCCGATCAAAAATCTAGAAAACAGCAAGTATTCATCCACGTTTTCTTACGAAAAGCCCCTTTTATTTTGAATATAATTCTACTTACTTTTTTCCAATCTTTTTCAAAAAATCTATTCCTGCTTTTTTTGATCCAGTTTCTATTATTCTCCTCGATAGATTCTATCTTAAAACATACATTGTTAACACAATAAAACTTCCCATTTCTTTCTATTGAGATGAAAAAGAAGAAAAAGTGGATTTCTATTCACAGGCTGCAAAATTCAGAATAAATTGGAACCGTTAACTAGAATTCTCTTTTTTTTATTGCAGTAGTGAACTACTCTTAAATCGGTATTATCTCCCCCCCCTTCAATGGCATAATAAAATATTATGGCTTTATGCTTAATCCGTGTATAGGTAAACTTTAGGTCCGAACAGCATTATTATCCAAAGATCCCCTTTATGTACATATCTCTATGGGGAATCATGCTTTAATTTTTCAAAGTATTAAATTAAATATCTTGAATAAAAAAAGGAAATTTGCTCTGATATAGAGTATAACCTGACTATCTTGGCGTACCCAAGTGAAATTACGATAAAAGAAAAGCATGGATATGGGGAGAGGTGGATAACTAGATTGGCATGTACTTAAAAAAGGGACTTACTTTATTTTAGAATTCCACAATGAAATACTGAATTTTCTAGCAATTATACTACTCCGATCCGAAATAAAAAAGAACCCTCAAATTATTTTGAGAAATTAAAGTAAGCACGCTATTCTAAATCGAAGTAAAGTCAAACTTTCTAGTATATTATATTACGGCTTTATTACATTCATAGAAAGGAGATAAAATGAGAAATCTTTGCCATCCAATCTGATTAGAATATCATAACATAAAGTATAAGTGGCAGAATTTTTTTTGTAGGAATGTTTTATCAATTCATTTTCATTTCATTTGTACCCCTGGCAAACTCGAACTTTCGTCCAAATGGTCTCTATTCATATGTATGAAATACATATATGAAATACGTATGTGGAGTTCCCTAGAATTTCATGTGATTCAGTAAACAGAATATAGATTCCATGATTGCTAGATCGATCCATAGGGATTGATGAAGAGTGAGCTGATAATGGAATTTTTCTTTGATAAACAGGAAACTTAAGATTAAGATGCTCCGGAATGGAAACGAGGGAATGTCCACAATACCCGGATTTAGTCAGATCCAATTCGAGGGATTTTGTAGGTTCATTAATCAAGCCTTGGCAGAAGAACTTGACAAGTTTCCAACAATTAAAGATCCAGATCACGAAATTGCATTTCAATTATTTGCGAAAGGATATCAACTGCTAGAACCCTCGATAAAAGAAAGAGATGCTGTGTATGAATCACTCACCTATTCTTCCGAATTATATGTATCTGCGAGATTAATTTTTGGTTTCGATGTGCAAAAGCAAACCATTTCTATCGGAAACATTCCTATAATGAATTCCTTAGGAACCTTTATTATAAATGGAATATACCGAATTGTGATCAATCAAATATTGCTAAGTCCTGGTATTTACTACCGCTCGGAATTAGATCATAAGGGAATTTCTATCTACACTGGCACTATAATATCAGATTGGGGGGGGAGATCGGAATTAGCAATTGATAAAAAAGAAAGGATATGGGCTCGCGTGAGTAGAAAACAAAAGATATCTATTCTAGTTCTATCATCAGCTATGGGTTCGAATCTAAGAGAAATTCTGGATAATGTTTCCTACCCTGAAATTTTCTTGTCTTTCCCGAATGCTAAAGAGAAGAAGAGGATTGAGTCAAAAGAAAAAGCTATTTTGGAGTTTTATCAACAATTTGCTTGTGTAGGTGGGGACCTGGTATTTTCGGAGTCCTTATGCGAGGAATTACAAAAGAAATTTTTTCAACAAAAATGTGAATTAGGAAGGATTGGTCGACGAAATATGAATCGGAGACTTAATCTTGATATTCCTCAGAACAATACATTCTTGTTACCACGAGATGTATTGGCCGCTACGGATCATTTGATTGGAATGAAATTTGGAACGGGTATACTTGACGATGACGATATGAATCACTTGAAAAATAAACGTATTCGTTCGGTTGCGGATCTGTTACAAGATCAATTCGGATTGGCTCTTGGTCGTTTACAACATGCAGTTCAAAAAACTATTCGTAGAGTATTCATACGTCAATCGAAACCGACTCCCCAAACTTTGGTAACTCCAACTTCAACTTCAATTTTATTAATAACTACTTATGAGACCTTTTTTGGCACATACCCGTTATCTCAAGTTTTTGATCAAACGAATCCATTGACACAAACTGTTCATGGGCGAAAAGTGAGTTGTTTAGGTCCTGGAGGGTTGACGGGGAGAACCGCAAGTTTTCGGAGCCGAGATATTCATCCGAGTCACTATGGGCGTATTTGTCCAATTGACACGTCTGAAGGAATCAATGTTGGACTTACTGGATCCTTAACAATTCATGCGAGAATTGATCACTTGTGGGGATCCATAGAGAGTCCGTTTTATGAAATATCTGCTGAGAAAGCAAAAGAAAAAAAAGAGAGACAGGTGGTTTATCTATCACCAAATAGAGATGAATATTATATGATAGCAGCAGGAAATTCTTTGTCCTTGAATCAAGGTATTCAGGAAGAACAGGTTGTTCCGGCTAGATACCGTCAAGAATTCTTGACTATTGCATGGGAACAGATTCATGTTAGAAGTATTTTTCCTTTCCAATATTTTTCTATTGGGGGTTCTCTCATTCCTTTTATTGAGCACAATGATGCGAATCGGGCTTTAATGAGTTCTAATATGCAGCGCCAAGCAGTTCCGCTTTCTCGGTCCGAGAAATGCATTGTTGGAACTGGATTGGAACGCCAAACAGCTCTAGATTCGAGGGTTTCCATTATAGCCGAACGCGAGGGAAAGATCATTTCTACTGATAGTCATAAGATACTTTTATCAAGTAGTGGGAAGACTATAAGTATTCCTTTAGTTAACCACCGTCGCTCTAACAAAAATACTTGTATGCACCAAAAACCCCGGGTTCCACGGGGTAAATCCATTAAAAAAGGACAAATTTTAGCAGAAGGAGCTGCTACAATTGGGGGCGAACTTGCTTTAGGAAAAAACGTATTAGTAGCTTATATGCCATGGGAAGGTTACAATTTTGAAGACGCAGTACTAATTAGCGAACGTTTGGTATATGAAGATATTTATACCTCTTTTCACATCCGGAAATATGAAATTCAGACGGATACGACAAGCCAGGGCTCCGCTGAAAAAATCACTAAAGAAATACCACATCTAGAAGAACATTTACTCCGCAATTTGGACAGAAATGGAGTTGTTAGGTTGGGATCCTGGGTAGAAACTGGTGATATTTTAGTAGGTAAATTAACGCCTCAGATAGCGAGCGAATCATCTTATATCGCGGAAGCTGGATTATTACGGGCCATATTTGGCCTTGAGGTTTCCACTTCAAAAGAAACTTCTCTGAAATTACCTATAGGTGGAAGAGGGCGCGTTATCGATGTGAAATGGATCCAAAGGGACCCGCTCGACATAATGGTTCGTGTATATATTTTACAGAAACGTGAAATCAAAGTTGGGGATAAAGTAGCCGGAAGACATGGGAATAAAGGGATCATTTCCAAAATTTTGCCTAGGCAAGATATGCCCTATTTGCAAGATGGAACACCCGTTGATATGGTCTTCAATCCCTTAGGAGTACCCTCCCGAATGAATGTGGGACAAATATTTGAAAGCTCGCTCGGATTAGCGGGGGATCTGCTAAAGAAACATTATAGAATAGCACCCTTTGATGAGAGATATGAGCAAGAGGCTTCAAGAAAACTTGTGTTTTCAGAATTATATGAAGCCAGTAAAGAAACAAAAAATCCATGGGTATTTGAACCCGAGTACCCGGGAAAAAGCAGAATATTTGATGGAAGAACAGGCGACCCCTTTGAGCAACCTGTTCTAATAGGGAAGTCCTATATCTTAAAATTAATTCATCAAGTTGATGAGAAAATTCATGGGCGTTCTACTGGGCCCTACTCACTTGTTACACAACAACCGGTTAGAGGAAGAGCCAAGCAAGGGGGACAACGAGTAGGAGAAATGGAAGTTTGGGCTTTAGAAGGATTTGGTGTTGCTCATATTTTACAAGAGATACTTACTTATAAATCTGACCATCTTATAGCTCGCCAAGAAATACTTAATGCTACGATCTGGGGAAAAAGAATACCTAATCATGAGGATCCTCCAGAATCTTTTCGAGTGCTCGTTCGAGAACTACGATCTTTGGCTCTAGAACTGAATCATTTCCTTGTATCTGAAAAGAACTTCCAGGTTAATAGGGAGGAAGTTTGATCGGAATAAATATAAATTCTTTTCTTATTTCTATTTTATGATTGACCAATATAAACATCAACAACTTCAAATTGGACTCGTTTCCCCTCAACAAATAAAGGCTTGGGCTAACAAAAACCTACCTAATGGAGAAGTCGTTGGCGAAGTCACAAGGCCCTCTACTTTTCATTATAAAACCGATAAACCAGAAAAAGATGGATTGTTTTGCGAAAGAATCTTTGGACCCATAAAAAGCGGGATTTGCGCTTGTGGCAATTCTCGAGCGAGCGGAGCTGAAAACGAAGACGAAAGATTTTGCCAAAAATGCGGGGTCGAATTTGTGGATTCTCGGATACGAAGATATCAAATGGGATACATCAAACTCGCATGTCCCGTGACTCATGTGTGGTATTTGAAAGGTCTTCCTAGTTATATCGCGAATCTTTTAGATAAACCTCTTAAGAAGTTGGAGGGCCTAGTATACGGCGATTTCTCTTTTGCTAGGCCCAGCACTAAAAAACCCACTTTTTTACGATTACGAGGTTTATTCGAAGAGGAAATTGCATCCTGTAACCACAGCATTTCTCCCTTTTTTTCTACCCCAGGCTTTGCAACATTTCGAAATCGGGAAATTGCGACAGGAGCAGGTGCTATTAGAGAACAATTAGCAGATTTGGATTTGCGAATTATTATAGAGAATTCTTTGGTCGAATGGAAGGAATTAGAAGACGAGGGGTATAGTGGAGATGAGTGGGAAGATAGAAAAAGACGAATAAGAAAAGTTTTTTTGATTAGACGCATGCAATTGGCGAAACATTTTATTCAAACAAATGTAGAACCAGAATGGATGGTTTTGTGCTTATTACCGGTTCTTCCTCCCGAATTGAGACCTATTGTTTATAGGTCTGGAGATAAAGTAGTGACTTCAGACATTAATGAACTTTATAAGAGAGTTATCCGTCGGAACAACAATCTTGCCTATCTATTAAAAAGAAGTGAATTAGCGCCAGCAGATTTAGTAATGCTGCCAGGAAAAATTGGTACAAGAAGCCGTGGATACACTTCTTGATAGTGGGTCCCGCGGGCAACCGACGAGGGATGGTCACAATAAAGTATACAAATCACTTTCAGATGTAATTGAAGGTAAAGAGGGAAGGTTTCGCGAGACTCTGCTTGGGAAACGGGTCGATTACTCGGGGCGTTCTGTCATTGTTGTGGGTCCTTCGCTTTCATTACATCAATGTGGATTACCTCTAGAGATAGCAATAAAGCTTTTTCAGCTATTTGTAATTCGCGATTTAATCACGAAACGCGCCACTTCTAATGTAAGGATTGCTAAAAGGAAAATTTGGGAAAAAGAACCCATTGTATGGGAAATACTTCAAGAAGTTATGCGGGGACATCCTGTACTGTTAAATAGAGCACCTACCCTGCATAGATTAGGCATACAGGCCTTTCAACCCACTTTAGTAGAGGGGCGTACTATTTCTTTACACCCATTAGTGTGTAAGGGTTTCAATGCGGACTTTGATGGAGATCAAATGGCTGTTCATCTACCTTTATCCTTGGAAGCTCAGGCAGAAGCCCGTTTACTTATGTTTTCTCATATGAATCTCTTATCTCCCGCTATTGGGGATCCTATTTGCGTACCAACCCAAGACATGCTTATCGGGCTTTATGTATTAACGATTGGAAAGCGTCGAGGTATTTGTGCAAATAGATATAATAGTTGCAGAAACTACCCAAATCTAAAAGTAAATTACAATAATAATAATAATTTTAAATATAGGAAAGATAAAGAACCCCATTTTTCTAGTTCTTATGATGCACTGGGAGCTTATAGACAAAAACTAATCAGTTTAGATAGTCCCTTGTGGCTACGATGGAACCTGGATCAACGCGTCATTGGGTCAAGAGAAGTTCCGATTGAAGTTCAATATGAATCTTTGGGGACTTATCATGAGATTTATGCCCACTATCTAATAATGGGAAATAGAAAAAAAGAAATTCGTTCGATATACATTCGAACCACTCTTGGTCATATTTCTTTTTATAGAGAAATAGAGGAAGCCATACAAGGATTTAGTCAGGCCTATTCATACACTACCTAAACAAGAAAGTTAGATTCGGCGATGCCCCTCCCCTTTCGGGGGGCATTCCGATTTCCCTAGTATCATCATTATTTGCCACGCGAATCCAGATTGAGATTGAGGCAATTAAGTTAATTAAATTTTCGAATCACTGACTCAGGCCCATTGTCGAATCCTACTCAGCAATTGTCGAATCCTACTCAGCCGAAAAGGGGGTACTTATGTATGGCGGAACGGGCCAATCTGGTCTTTCATAATAAAGAGATAGACGGAACTGGTATGAAACGACTTATTAGCAGATTAATAGATCATTTTGGAATGGGATATACATCCCATATACTGGATCAACTAAAGACTCTGGGCTTCCATCAAGCCACTACTACATCGATTTCGTTAGGAATCGAGGATCTTTTAACAATACCCTCTAAGGGATGGTTAGTCCAAGACGCGGAACAACAGAGTTTTCTTTTGGAGAAACACTATTATTATGGGGCTGTACACGCGGTAGAAAAATTACGCCAATCTGTTGAGATATGGTATGCGACAAGTGAATATTTGAAACAAGAAATGAATTCAAATTTTCGGATAACGGATCCTTCTAATCCAGTCTATCTAATGTCTTTTTCAGGAGCCAGAGGAAATGCATCTCAAGTACACCAATTAGTAGGTATGAGAGGATTAATGTCGGACCCTCAAGGACAAATGATTGATTTACCTATTCAAAGCAATTTACGCGAGGGACTTTCTTTGACAGAATATATAATTTCCTGCTATGGAGCCCGCAAAGGGGTTGTAGATACTGCTGTGCGAACAGCAGATGCTGGATATCTTACACGTAGACTTGTTGAAGTAGTTCAACATATTATTGTGCGTAGAAGAGATTGTGGTACTATCCGAGGTATTTCTGTAAGTCCTCAAAATGGGATGACGGAAAAACTTTTTGTCCAAACACTAATTGGTCGTGTATTAGCAGACGATATATATATCGGTTCACGATGCATTGCCGCGCGAAATCAAGATATTGGAATTGGATTAGTCAATCGATTCATAACTGCCTTTCGAGCACAACCATTTCGAGCACAACCAATATATATTAGAACCCCCTTTACTTGCCGAAGCACTTCTTGGATCTGTCAATTATGCTATGGCCGGAGTCCTACTCATAGTGATCTGGTCGAATTGGGAGAAGCCGTAGGTATTATTGCAGGTCAATCAATTGGGGAGCCAGGGACTCAACTAACATTAAGAACTTTTCATACTGGCGGAGTATTCACAGGGGGTACTGCCGACCTTGTACGATCCCCTTCGAATGGAAAAATAAAATTCAATGAGAATTTGGTTCACCCCACACGTACCCGTCATGGGCAGCCTGCTTTTCTATGTTATATAGACTTGCATGTAACTATTCAGAGTCAAGATATTCTATATAGTGTGAATATTCCCTCAAAAAGCTTGATTCTAGTGCAAAATGATCAATATGTAAAATCCGAACAAGTAATTGCGGAGATTCGTGCCGGAACGTCCACTTTACATTTTAAAGAAAGGGTACAAAAGCATATTTATTCTGAATCAGACGGCGAAATGCACTGGAGTACTGATGTTTACCATGCGCCCGAATATCAATATGGTAATCTTCGCCGATTACCAAAAACAAGCCATTTATGGATATTGTCAGTAAGTATGTGCAGATCCAGTATAGCGTCTTTTTCACTCCACAAGGATCAAGATCAAATGAATACTTATGGTAAAAAAGATAGGGAAATTCTTGATTATTCAACGTCGGATCGAATCATGTCCAATGGCCATTGGAATTTTATCTATCCTTCTATTTTTCAAGATAATTCAGATTTGTTGGCGAAAAAGCGAAGAAATAGGTTCGTCATTCCATTACAATATCATCAAGAACAAGAGAAAGAACTAATATCCTGTTTTGGGATTTCGATTGAAATCCCCCTTATGGGTGTTTTACGTAGAAATACTATTTTTGCTTATTTTGACGATCCCCGATACAGAAAAGATAAAAAGGGTTCAGGAATTGTTAAATTTAGATATAGGACCCTAGAAGAAGAATATAGGACTCGAGCGGAAGACTCAGAAGAGGAATATGAGACCCTAGAAGACGAATACAGGACCCGAGAGGACGAATATGAATATGAAACCCTAGAAGAATCTAAATATGGAATCCTAGAAGACGAATACGAATATGAAACCCTAGAAGACGAATATGGGAGCCCAGAAAACGAATATGGGAACCCAGAGAACGAATATAGGACTTTAGAGAAAGACTCAGAAGAGGAATATGGGAGCCCAGAGAGCAAATATAGGACCCAAGAGGACGAATATGGAACTCTAGAGGAAGACTCAGAAGACGAATATGGCAGCCCCGGGGAAAGCGCAGAGGAAAAATATGGTACTTTAGAGGAAGACTCAGAAGAAGATTCAGAGGACGAATACGAGAGCCCAGAGGAAGATTCCATCTTAAAAAAAGAGGGTTTGATTGAGCATCGAGGAACAAAAGAATTTAGTCTAAAATACCAAAAAGAAGTAGATCGGTTTTTTTTCATTCTTCAAGAACTTCATATCTTGCCGAGATCTTCATCCCTAAAGATACTTGACAATAGTATTATTGGAGTGAATACACAACTCACAAAAAATACAAGAAGTCGACTAGGCGGACTGGTCCGAGTGAAGAGAAAAAAAAGCCATACGGAACTCAAAATATTTTCCGGAGATATTCATTTTCCTGAAGAGGCGGATAAGATATTAGGTGGCTGTTTGATACCGCCAGAAAGACAAAAAAAAGATTCTAAGGAATCAAAAAAAAGGAAAAATTGGGTCTATGTTCAACGGAAAAAAATTCTCAAGAGCAAGGAAAAGTATTTTGTTTCCGTTCGCCCTACAGTGGCATATGAAATGGACGAAGGAAGAAATTTAGCAACACTTTTCCCGCAGGATCTCTTGCAAGAAGAAAATAATCTCCAAATTCGACTTGTCAATTTTATTTCTCATGAAAATAGCAAGTTAACTCAAAGAATTTATCACACAAATAGTCAATTTGTTAGAACTTGCTTAGTAGTGAATTGGGAACAAGAAGAAAAAGAAAAGGCTGGTGCTTCCCTTGTTGAGGTAAGAGCAAATGATCTTATTCGCGATTTCCTAAGAATTGAGTTAGTCAAGTCCACTATTTCGTATACACGAAAAAGGTATGGTAGGACAAGTGCAGGACCGATTCCCCATAATAGGTTAGATCGCGCCAATATCAATTCTTTTTATTCCAAGGCGAAGATTGAATCACTTAGCCAACATCCAGAAGCTATTGGCACTTTGTTGAATCGAAATAAAGAATACCACTCTTTGATGATTTTGTCGGCATCCAACTGTTCTCGAATTGGTTTATTCAAGAATTCAAAACATCCCAATGCGATAAAAGAATGGAATCCTAGAATTCCTATTCGAGAAATTTTTGGGCCCTTAGGCGCTATTGTAGCTAGTATATCGCATTTTTCTTCATCTTACTATTTACTAACGCATAATAAAATCCTGTTAAAAAAATATTTGTTCGTTGACAATTTAAAACAAACCTTCCAAGTACTTCAAGAACTTAAATACTCTTTAATAGATGAAAATAAAAGGATTTCTAATTTCGATAGTAACATAATGTTGGATCCATTCCTTTTGAATTGTCACTTTGTCCATCATGATTCTTGGGAAGAGACATTGGCAATAATTCACCTTGGACAATTTATTTGTGAAAATGTATGTCTATTTAAATCGCACATAAAAAAATCCGGTCAAATTTTCATTGTAAATATGAATTCCTTTGTTATAAGAGCAGCTAAACCTTATTTGGCCACTACAGGAGCAACTGTTAATGGTCATTATGGAGAAATCCTTTACAAGGGAGATAGGTTAGTTACGTTTATATATGAAAAATCGAGATCTAGTGACATAACGCAAGGTCTTCCAAAAGTGGAACAAATCTTTGAAGCGCGTTCAATTGATTCATTATCCCCGAATCTCGAAAGGAGAATTGAGGATTGGAATGAGCGTATACCAAGAATTCTTGGGGTCCCTTGGGGATTCTTGATTGGAGCTGAGCTAACCATAGCCCAAAGTCGTATCTCTTTGGTTAATAAAATCCAAAAGGTTTATCGATCCCAAGGGGTACAGATCCATAATAGACATATAGAGATTATTATACGCCAAGTAACATCAAAAGTGCGGGTTTCCGAAGATGGAATGTCTAATGTTTTTTCGCCTGGGGAATTAATCGGACTATTGCGAGCGGAACGAGCAGGACGAGCTTTGGATGAATCGATCTATTATCGGGCAATCTTATTGGGAATAACAAGGGCTTCCCTGAATACCCAAAGTTTCATATCTGAAGCAAGTTTTCAAGAAACTGCTCGAGTTTTAGCAAAAGCTGCCCTACGAGGTCGCATTGATTGGTTGAAAGGCTTGAAAGAAAACGTAGTTCTGGGGGGGATTATACCTGTTGGTACCGGATTCCAAAAATTTGTGCATCGTTCCCCACAAGACAAGAACCTTTATTTCGAAATAAAAAAAAAAAATCTATTCGCGTCGGAAATGAGAGATTTTTTGTTTCTCCATACAGAATTAGTTTCTTCAGATTCTGACGTAACAAACAATTTTTATGAGACATAAGAACCCCCATAAAAATATTTTTTACTTTACTAGACTTTTGAACTTAGAACACTAACAGGTCAAATTTTAGATTTTAAGATTTTTATTTTAATAAGTAAAACAAGTCAGTTAATTCATTAAGGTGGTTATGTTTATACCATGTATCAATGGCCAACTCTTATCTTAGTACAAGGTTCTCTCGGAACAATTATTATTTATTTCAAGCTATTTCGGATCTTTCTTAATCTTCAAAAAGAACTAAATTCCGTAATGGAATGGTAGGATTAAAAAAAAGGAAGTGTGGAAAAAATGACAAGAAGATATTGGAACATTAATTTGAAAGAGATGATAGAAGCAGGAGTTCATTTTGGTCATGGTATTAAGAAATGGAATCCTAAAATGGCCCCTTACATTTCGGCAAAGCGTAAAGGTACTCATATTATAAATCTCGCTAGAACGGCTCGTTTTTTATCAGAAGCTTGTGATTTAGTTTTTGATGCAGCAAGTCAGGGAAAAAGTTCTTAATTGTTGGTACCAAAAAAAGAGCAACAGATTTAGTAGCATCAGCTGCAATAAGGGCTCGTTGTCATTATGTTAATAAAAAGTGGTTCAGTGGTATGTTAACGAATTGGTCGATTACGAAAACTAGACTTTCTCAATTTAGAGACTTAAGAGCAGAAGAAAAAATGGGAAAATTCCACCATCTCCCAAAAAGAGATGTGGCAATCTTGAAGAGAAAATTATCTACTTTGCAAAGGTATCTCGGCGGGATCAAATATATGACGAGATTGCCAGACATTGTGATCGTCCTTGATCAGCAAAAAGAGTATATAGCTCTTCGGGAATGTGCCATTTTGGGGATTCCTACTATTTCTTTAGTCGATACAAATTGTGACCCGGATCTCGCGAATATATCGATTCCAGCCAACGATGACACTATGACTTCAATTCGATTGATTCTTAACAAATTAGTATTTTCAATTTGTGAGGGCCGTTCTCTCTATATAAGAAATCGTTGATTAAGAATATATAGTGAATTCTTGGGCAACTGCGTAAATTTATGGAATCACTTACTTTACTATATCTTTTTTTTTGCATAGAATTTTTTTTGCATAGAAAAAAGAAGGGGAATATTGATATATATTAGAGGGTATTGATATATATTATGATCTGATGTGCTTTCTTGGTATCCTAAATATAAGATTAATACTTCAAGTTGCTGAGTTGAGAAAGAGATGGTTGAATCAAAAGAATTCCTTTTTGAAGTTCAATTTTTATCAGAGGACAATATGAATATTATACCTTGTTCCATTAAAACACTCAAGGGGTTATACGATATATCGGGTGTAGAAGTAGGCCAACACTTCTATTGGCAAATAGGAGGTTTCCAAATTCATGCCCAAGTACTCATCACTTCTTGGGTCGTAATTACTATCTTGCTAGGTTCAGTTGTCATAGCTGTTCGGAATCCACAAACCATCCCGACCGACGGTCAGAATTTTTTTGAATATGTCCTTGAGTTTATTCGAGACTTGAGCAAAACTCAGATTGGAGAAGAATATGGTCCCTGGGTTCCCTTTATTGGAACTATGTTCCTTTTTATTTTTGTTTCGAATTGGTCGGGTGCTCTTTTACCTTGGAAAATTATAGAGTTACCCCATGGGGAATTAGCAGCGCCCACGAATGATATAAATACTACTGTTGCTTTAGCTTTACTCACGTCAGCGGCATATTTTTATGCTGGTCTTAGCAAAAAAGGATTGAGCTATTTCGAGAAATATATTAAACCAACTCCAATCCTTTTACCAATTAACATCCTAGAAGATTTCACAAAACCATTATCGCTTAGCTTTCGACTTTTCGGGAATATATTGGCGGATGAATTAGTCGTTGTTGTTCTTGTTTCTTTAGTCCCCTTAGTAATCCCTATACCGGTCATGTTTCTTGGATTATTTACAAGCGGTATTCAAGCTCTTATTTTTGCAACATTAGCCGCAGCCTATATAGGTGAATCCATGGAGGGTCATCATTGAATTGACTCTTTTTGGAAATAGTATTTTTTTTTTTTGCAGCTTAGCTCAATTCATGCATGGTTCCAGATAATCTGCTTGGTTGCAAAAAAATAGTTAGAAATGCGTATGAATATATAGCCTAGAGTTGTAGGAGAGAGAATAGAATAGACTATATTATGGAATTTTCAAAGTATATATGCATTAAGGAGGGTGGAGTCAGGCTAGATCTATACTATAATATCCTTAATGTCTATAAGTGGAGTCCTCTTTTATGCAGGTTTCCACTTTAAGCAATGATTTTAGAATCCGATTCAATAGAAAATGAGAAAATATGCAAACAAAATAGAAGAAACAAATGTATATATATAGGATATTATATTATATATTCCTAGGTTAGATTCATTATCTAATCCGATATATGGATATGGAATTCCCTTCTATGTAGTTCGGACAATTCACATTATCATTTCAATTTGATTTCAATTTGTACTTTTTAGTTACTTTACTTCTCCCCAATAGAGCTTAGAAGTAAGAATTTATTGGTTGATTGTATCCTTAACCATTTCTTTTTTTTGACACGAGGAACTACTCACCATGAATCCACTAATTGCTGCTGCTTCTGTTATTGCTGCTGGATTGGCCGTAGGGCTTGCTTCTATTGGACCTGGAGTTGGTCAAGGTACTGCTGCAGGACAAGCTGTAGAAGGTATTGCGAGACAGCCAGAAGCAGAAGGTAAAATACGAGGTACTTTATTGCTTAGTCTAGCTTTTATGGAAGCTTTAACAATTTATGGACTAGTTGTGGCACTAGCGCTTTTATTGCGAACCCTTTTGTTTAATCTTAAAAAAAAAATTCTTTCGATTTCGATTAGATACTTTTTTCTTTTTTTAGTAAATTGGTATTTGCTTCCACAATTCCAATTATATCAATACTTTATTTAATTTACTCCTATTTATTACTCCTGGAATTATCTATTTATCGGGACAGATAATACCCCATTCTAGGAAGGGCTGAGTTGAGTATTATTAATTTAGAAGATATGCTCACCTTCTTATTTCCCGTCCTTAGTTTAGGAAAGTGGAAAGTTTTTTCCTTTTATTTTAGGAATTTTGGGAACAGAACATTTCAACAAAGGAAGTCTTTCACCGGTCAAACAAGACGTAAGACTTAATCTAAAAGAAATTACTAGATTGAATCTATTTGCATTAAAAAAACCGATCAAAAAAGGGCGAGCGAAGTAAGTGATCGAAAAACTTTGTTCTTTGTTCGTCCTATCTATAAGAGGAGAGCATATGAAAAATGTAACCCATTCTTTCGTTTTTTTAGCTCACTGGCCATCCGCTGGCAGTTTCGGGCTTAATACCGATATTTTAGCAACAAATCTAATAAATCTAACTGTAGTGGTTGGTGTTTTGATTTTTTTTGGAAAGGGAGTGTGTGCGAGTTGTCTATTTCAAGAATAGATTGGATCTATCCGGCTGCACTTTATAATATTTTTTAGTATTTTCGGATAAATAAGAAAAGGGTGCACGATCTCGACGAATTACTTCTGAATAAATTCAGAAATCATATGGAAGAACCATAGCATTTCGCGACTCATTGGTAAATCAACT
Source organism: Triticum urartu (assembly GCF_056163025.1). Taxonomy (NCBI): domain Eukaryota; kingdom Viridiplantae; phylum Streptophyta; class Magnoliopsida; order Poales; family Poaceae; genus Triticum; species Triticum urartu. Next base: position 7,217 of record NW_028261004.1, on the reverse strand, counting down.
TTGATTCTCTATAAACCAAGAATGTGAGACCATTAACACGGTTAAAGCTAAACTGCTTGAAGTCCAGGCAAAAAGAGGTACTCTTTCTACAACTATATTAGTATTAGTACCAATTTAAACGGGAAATAGCTAATGTAAAATTTATCTGATATAGAACACTCATATCGATAAAATGGTTTGAACTATTTACTAGAAAAAAAAGGGGGCACCCTGCCCTTTTTTAACCAATGCCGAATCGACGACCTATGTATAAAAAAGAGAAATTTTTTGGATTTGAAGAAAAAAAAAATAAAAAAGAATTCTATTAATTTTCATTTTCCATTTATTTAGTTAGTTTTTCTTAATGAAATTGAAATTATTAACTAGAGGGCAAATAAAAATAAAGAAACAACTTTGCTGACCATGATATATTTTTATCTAGGCGGAAGAGTCCTCTTAATATTTATCTAGTCTTATATAGGTTTCGGTATATTGAAATATAAACATAAAAAAGAAGATAGAGGATAGGCTCATTACTTAAAAAAAAGATATGGAAATAGCTATAGAAAAAAAAAAAGGAGCGTGAGAGCCAAATGAATCGAAAGATTCATGTTTGGTTCGGGAAGAGATCATAAAAGTTGTAAACTTACAAAATAATCTACTTTCATTAAAAGATTTATTAGATAATCGAAAACAGAGGATCTTGAGTACTATTCGAAATTCAGAAGAATTGCGTAGAGGGACCATTGAGCAACTCGAAAAAGCTCGGATTCGATTACAGAAAGTCGAACTAGAAGCGGATGAGTATCGAATGAATGGATACTCTGAGATAGAACGAGAAAAAGCAAATTTGATTAATGCTACTTCTATTAGTTTGGAACAATTGAAAAGTCTAAAAACGAAACCCTTTATTTTGAAAAACAAAGGGCAATGAATCAGGTCCGACAGCGGGTTTTCCAACAGGCCGTACAAGGAGCTCTAGGAACTCTGAATAGTTGTTTGAATACCGAGTTACATTTCCGTACGATTCGTGCTAATATTGGCATTCTCGGGTCCCTGGAATGGAAGAAATAATTAAATTAATTAGGCCTTGAACTTCTACTTTCGTTTAGAATTTAGGCATTATTTTTCCCCTTGCTTCCGAAAAAAGAGTCAAGAAACACTAATGGCAACCCTTCGAGTCGACGAAATTCATAAAATTCTCCGCGAACGTATTGAACAATATAATAGGAAAGTAGGGATTGAGAATATAGGTCGCGTAGTTCAAGTGGGGATGGGATTGCTCGTATTATAGGTCTTGGTGAAATAATGTCAGGTGAATTAGTCGAATTTGCAGAAGGTACTAGGGGTATTGCTCTGAATTTGGAATCCAAAAATGTTGGGATTGTATTAATGGGCGATGGGTTGATGATACAAGAGGGAAGTTTTGTAAAAGCAACAGGAAGAATTGCTCAGATACCCGTGAGTGAGGCTTACTTGGGTCGTGTTGTAAATGCTCTGGCTAAACCTATTGATGGGAAAGGCGAAATTATAGCTTCCGAATCTCGCTTAATTGAATCTCCTGCTCCAAGTATAATTTCCAGGCGTTCCGTATACGAACCTCTTCAAACAGGGCTTATTGCTATCGATTCGATGATCCCTATAGGGCGCGGTCAGCGAGAGTTAATTATTGGGGACAGACAGACTGGCAAAACAGCAGTAGCCACAGATACAATTCTCAATCAAAAAGGGCAAGGTGTAATATGTGTTTATGTAGCTATCGGTCAAAGAGCATCCTCCGTAGCTCAAGTAGTAACTACTTTCCATGAGGAGGGGGCCATGGAATACACTATTGTAGTAGCTGAAATGGCGGATTCACCTGCTACATTACAATACCTCGCTCCTTATACGGGAGCAGCCCTGGCTGAGTATTTTATGTACCGCGAACGGCATACTTTAATAATTTATGATGATCTCTCCAAACAGGCACAAGCTTATCGCCAAATGTCCCTTCTATTAAGAAGACCTCCCGGACGTGAGGCTTATCCAGGGGATGTTTTTTATTTGCATTCACGCCTTTTAGAAAGAGCCGCTAAATTAAATTCTCTTTTAGGCGAAGGAAGTATGACCGCTTTACCAATAGTTGAGACTCAATCTGGAGACGTTTCCGCCTATATTCCTACTAATGTAATCTCCATTACAGATGGACAAATATTCTTATCTGCGGATCTATTCAATGCCGGAATTCGACCCGCTATTAATGTGGGTATTTCTGTTTCCAGAGTAGGATCCGCGGCTCAAATTAAAGCCATGAAACAAGTAGCTGGCAAATCAAAATTGGAACTAGCGCAATTCGCAGAGTTACAAGCCTTTGCACAATTCGCCTCTGCTCTCGATAAAACAAGTCAGAATCAATTGGCAAGGGGTCGACGATTAAGGGAATTGCTTAAACAATCCCAGGCAAATCCTCTCCCAGTGGAAGAGCAGATAGCTACTATTTATACCGGAACAAGAGGATATCTTGATTCGTTAGAAATTGAACAGGTAAATAAATTTCTGGATGAGTTACGTAAACATCTAAAAGATACTAAACCTCAATTCCAAGAAATTATATCTTCTAGCAAGACATTCACCGAGCAAGCGGAAATCCTTTTGAAGGAAGCTATTCAGGAACAGCTGGAACGGTTTTCTCTTCAGTAACAAATAAATTTTGCATGTCTACTCTTGTTAGTAGAATAGGAATCGTTGAGAAAGCTTTTTCATTTGAATCATGCAAAAAAGTTTTCTTTGTTTTTAGTTTAGTATAGTTATTTAAAGAATAGATAGAAATAAGATTGCGTCCAATAGGATTTGAACCTATACCAAAGGTTTAGAAGACCTCTGTCCTATCCATTAGACAATGGACGCTTTTCTTTCATATTTTATTCTTTCTTTTATTTTTTTGCTTCTTCGAGAAAAAACTGTTAGACCAAAACTCTTTTAGGAAATCAAAAAATCCAGATACAAATGCATGATGTATATATTATATCATGCATATATCATAAAGAAGGAGTATGGAGGCGGTAGTGGGAATCGAAACCCGCAACCCCAAGGTTATGAGCCTTATGAGCTACCAAACTGCTCTATACTCTTAAACTAAAGAGGGGTAACTAGTGGATAAAAGAGGGTTGGATACGCCCCTCTACCAATATCTATACAAATAGAATAGTCCATTTATACAGAATGGTAAAGAGGGCTCCTCTATGATTATCAATTCCAGAAATCCATACAAATACGAAAGGGTATTTTATCCTTACCAACTGGATCTTGTTGCACCCGGTAACAAACATTCATAAACCATTTCTCGAAGTACGTGTCCGGATAGCCCAAAATGTCGATAGTTAGCTCTAGGTCTTCCGGTCAAAAAACAACGTCGATGAAGGCGTGTAGGTGCACTATTACGCGGTAGGGATTGCAATTTTTCTCGCATTTTCGTTTTTTCACTCAAACTCAAGGGAGAAACTTTGCTTCTTATCTTTTTTTTTAAAGATTGACGAATCAAATGATATTTCTGTTCTAATTTCTGCCGCTTCTTCTCCCTCTGAATCAAACTTTTTTTTGCCATAATGTGTCGTTGCTATTATTACCAAGTATACGGTTCTAATCCTAGATGGAAAAATAAATAGAAAAAGAAATCTAAAAAGGCAGATCCTCCCTCTCTATCAAGAGTAATGAACTAGGTGCTGATACAGTACAAAAAAACAAACTAAATTAACCAAACTTGCCTGATGTTGAGGCAATCAAGAAAGCTGCATAAGTGAATATATAACCCACGGAAAAGTGAGCTAATCCAACCAATCTTGCTTGCACAATGGAAAGAGCCACGGGCTTATCTCTCCAGCGAATTAAATTAGCTAAAGGTGTGCGTTCATGAGCCCATGCTAAAGTCTCAATTAATTCCTGCCAATACCCCCGCCAGGAAATTAAGAACATAAATCCAGTAGCCCAAACAAGATGTCCAAATAAGAACATCCACGCCCATACCGATAAACTATTCATCCCAAAAGGATTATATCCATTGATAAGTTGTGAAGAGTTTAACCATAGGTAATCTCTTAACCATCCCATCAAATAAGTGGAGGATTCATTAAATTGTGAAACGTTGCCCTGCCATAATGTGATATGTTTCCAATGCCAATAAAAAGTAACCCACCCAATGGTATTTAACATCCAGAAAACTGCCAAATAAAATGCGTCCCAAGCAGAAATATCACAAGTACCGCCGCGCCCTGGGCCGTCACAAGGAAAACTATATCCAAAATCCTTTTTATCTGGCATTAATTTGGAACCGCGTGCATCTAAAGCGCCCTTTACTAAAATCAATGTAGTTGTATGCAAACCTAGAGCAATAGCATGATGAACCAAGAAATCCCAGGTCCTATTGTTAAGAAAAGCGAATTACTATTCTCATTAACAGCATTCAACCATCCGGGCAACCATAGGCTTCGACCCGCATTGAAAGCGGGGCCATTCGTTGAAGATAAGAGTATATCGAACCCATATGTCGTCTTGCCATGAGCAGATTGTATCCATTGGGCAAATATAGGTTCGATCAAGATTTGCTTTTCTGGAGTACCAAAAGCAAGCATGACGTCGTTATGAACATAAAGGCCCAAGGTATGGAATCCTAGAAAGAGGCTAGCCCAACTTAAATGAGATATGATAGCTTCTTTATGGTCTAACATTCTTGCCAATACATTATCCTCATTCTGTTCCGGATTGTAATCCCTAATGAAAAAAATAGCTCCATGAGCAAAAGCCCCTGTCATGATGAACCCTGCAATATATTGGTGATGAGTATATAAAGCAGCTTGAGTAGTAAAGTCTTGTGCTATGAATGCATAAGGAGGTAAAGAGTACATATGTTGAGCTACTAAGGAAGTAATAACCCCTAAAGAAGCTAGAGCAAGACCTAACTGAAAATGAATCGAATTGTTGATTGTGTCATAAAGGCCCTTATGCCCACGCCCTAATCGACCCCCCGGAGGAGTATGCGCTTCTAAAAGATCTTTAATACTGTGCCCAATTCCGAAGTTAGTTCGATACATGTGACCGGCAATGAGAAAAATAAATGCAATAGCTAAATGATGGTGAGCCATATCGGTCAGCCACAAACTTTGTGTTTGTGGATGGAATCCCCAAGAAGAGTTAGAATGGCAGTTCCCGCTCCTTGAGCGGTACCAAATAAATGATTACTCGAATCAGGGTTTTGGGCATAAAGATTCCATTGACCCGTCAAAAGGGGTCCCAACCCCTGGGGATAGGGTAATACATCTAAGAAATTATTCCATCGAACGTACTCCCCCCTGGATGCGGGAATAGCAACATGAACTAAATGTCCTGTCCAAGCCAAAGAACTTACCCCGAAAAGTCCTGACAAATGATGATTGAGACGAGATTCCGCGTTTTTGAACCACGAAAGGCTTGGTTTCCATTTGGGTTGTAGATGTAACCAACCCGCTATTAAGGACAGCGTAGAAAGAAATAATAGAAAAAGAGCTCCAGTATAAAGATCCTCATTGGTGCGTAATCCTATTGTATACCACCACTGATAAACTCCAGAATAAGCAATATTCACTGGACCAGCAGCACCTCCTCGAGTAAAGGCTTCCACAGCGGGTTGACCAAAATGAGGATCCCAAATCGCATGAGCAATAGGTCTTACGTGTAAAGGATCCTGTATCCATGATTCAAAATTTCCTTGCCAAGCTACATGAAACAGATTTCCGGACGTCCATAGAAAGATTATTGCTAATTGCCCAAAGTGAGAAGCAAAAATGTTCTGATAAAGACGTTCTTCAGTAATATCATCATGACTTTCGAAATCATGTGCGGTAGCAATACCAAACCAAATACGACGAGTAGTGGGGTCCTGAGCTAAGCCTTGGCTAAACCTGGGAAATCTTAATTCCATAATGCCTTTCAAATCCTCCTAGCCACTATCCTACTGCAATAATTCTCGCTAAGAAGAATGCCCATGTCGTGGCAATTCCACCCAGAAGGTAATGGGTTACTCCTACAGCGCGTCCTTGTATAATGCTCAAGGCTCTAGGCTGAGTAGCAGGAGCAACTTTTAATTTGTTATGAGCCCAAACGATAGATTCAATGAGTTCTTGCCAATAACCACGGCCGCTGAATAAAAACATTAAACTGAAGGCCCAGACAAAATGAGCACCTAAGAAAAAAAGACCATATGCAGATAATGAAGAACCATAAGACTGAATGACTTGCGATGCCTGTGCCCACAAGAAATCTCGAAGCCACCCATTAATCGTAATGGAACTCTGTGCAAAGTTTCCCCCTGTAATATGAGTTACCACCCCTTGATCACTTATAGTACCCCAAACATCCGACTGCATTTTCCAACTGAAATGGAAAATGACTACCGAAATTGCATTGTACATCCAGAATAAACCTAAGAAAACATGATCCCAGGCGGATACTTGACATGTTCCCCCTCGGCCAGGCCCATCGCAAGGAAAGCGAAAACCTAGATTTGCTTTATCGGGTATCAAACGGGAACTCCGAGCAAATAAAACACCTTTCAAAAGTATTAATACAGTCACATGTATGGTAAATGCATGAATGTGATGGACTAAAAAATCTGCGGTTCCTAATGGAATAGGTAACAAAGCCACTTTGCCACCTACTGCTACTAACTCGCCGCCTCCCCACGTTAAGCTAGTACTTGTTGTTGCACCAGGAGCTGTTACGCCAGGCGCAGTAGCATGGATATTTTGTACCCATTGAGCAAAGATAGGTTGTAATTGTATGGCAGTATCCGAAAACATATCTTGTGGACGGCCTAAAGCACTCATGGTATCATTATGAATGTACAAGCCAAAAACTGTGAAAACCTAGAAATATACATACCCAGTTAAGGTGGGATATGATTGCATCGCGGTGTCTAAGGACGCGATCTAATAGATCGTTGTATCGAGTAGTTGGATCATAGTCTCTTACCATAAAAATTGCTGCATGTGCAGCAGCACCGACTATTAGAAATCCGCCAATCCACATGTGGTGTGTGAACAAGGAAAGTTGTGTACCATAGTCAGTAGCTAGGTATGGATAGGGAGGCATAGAATACATATGATGAGCTACAACAATGGTTGTAGAGCCTAGCATAGCTAGGTTAAGAGATAATTGAGCATGCCATGACGTTGTTAAGATTTCATAAAGACCCTTATGGCCTTGTCCTGTAAATGGGCCCTTGTGAG